>NW_025745428.1:434519-437019 GCF_021184085.1 Oncorhynchus gorbuscha
GTAACTCTCTCTCTCTCTGCATCCCTCTATCTCTCTTGGTAACTCTCTCTCTCTCTCTGCATCCCTCTAGCTCTCTCTCTCTCTCTCTCTCTCTCTCTCTGCATCCCTCTAGCTCTCTCTCTCTCTCTGCATCCCTCTAGCTCTCTTGGTAACTCTCTCTCTCTCTCTGCATCCCTCTAACTCTCTCTCTCTCTCTCTCTCTCTCTGCATCCCTCTAGCTCTCTCTCTCTCTCTGCATCCCTCTAGCTCTCTTGGTAACTCTCTCTCTCTCTGCATCCCTCTAGCTCTCTCTCTCTCTCTCTCTCTCTCTCTCTCTCTCTCTCTCTCTGCATCCCTCTAGCTCTCTCTCTCTCTCTCTCTCTGCATCCCTCTATCTCTCTTGGTAACTCTCTCTCTCTCTGCATCCCTCTAGCTCTCTCTCTCTCTCTCTCTCTCTCTCTCTCTCTCTGCATCCCTCTAGCTCTCTCTCTCTCTCTCTCTCTCTGCATCCCTCTATCTCTCTTGGTAACTCTCTCTCTCTCTGCATCCCTCTAGCTCTCTCTCTCTCTCTCTCTCTGCATCCCTCTATCTCTCTTGGTAACTCTCTCTCTCTCTGCATCCCTCTATCTCTCTTGGTAACTCTCTCTCTCTCTCTCTCTCTCTCTCTCTCTGCATCCCTCTAGCTCTCTTGGTAACTCTCTCTCTCTCTGCATCCCTCTAGCTCTCTCTCTCTCTCTCTCTCTGCATCCCTCTAGCTCTCTCTCTCTCTCTCTCTCTGCATCCCTCTATCTCTCTTGGTAACTCTCTCTCTCTCTGCATCCCTCTAGCTCTCTTGGTAACTCTCTCTCTCTCTCTCTCTCTCTCTCTCTCTCTCTCTCTCTCTCTCTCTCTCTCTCTCTCTCTGCATCCCTCTAGCTCTCTCTCTCTCTCTCTCTGCATCCTCTATCTCTCTTGGTAACTCTTTCTCTCTGCATCCCTCTATCTCTCTTGGTAACTATCTCTCTCTCTCTCTCTCTGCATCCCTCTATCTCTCTTGGTAACTCTCTCTCTCTGCATCCCTCTAGCTCTCTCTCTCTCTCTCTCTCTCTCTCTGCATCCCTCTAGCTCTCTCTCTCTCTCTGCATCCCTCTAGCTCTCTTGGTAACTCTCTCTCTCTCTGCATCCCTCTAGCTCTCTCTCTCTCTCTCTCTCTCTCTCTCTCTCTCTCTCTGCATCCCTCTAGCTCTCTCTCTCTCTCTCTCTCTCTGCATCCCTCTATCTCTCTTGGTAACTCTCTCTCTCTCTCTCTCTGCATCCCTCTAGCTCTCTTGGTAACTCTTCTCTCTCTGCATCCCTCTAGCTCTCTCTCTCTCTCTCTCTCTGCATCCTCTATCTCTCTTGGTAACTCTCTCTCTCTCTGCATCCCTCTATCTCTCTTGGTAACTCTCTCTCTCTCTCTACATCCCTCTCTCTCTCTCTCTCTCTCTCTCTCTGCATCCCTCTATCTCTCTAACTCTCTCTCTCTCTCTACATCCCTCTCTCTCTCTCTCTCTCTCTCTGCATCCCTCTATCTCTCTCTTGGTAACTCTCTCTCTCTCTGCATCCCTCTATCTCTCTTGGTAACTCTCTCTCTCTCTCTACATCCCTCTAGCTCTCTCTCTTGTTAACTCTTTTTATCTCTCTCCCTCTCTCTTTCTCTCACTCTATCTCTCTTGGTAACTCTCTCTCTACATCTCTCTAACTCTCTCTCTTGGTAACTCTCTCTCTCTCTCTCTCTCTCCTCTCTCTGCATCCCTCTATCTCTCTTGGTAACTCTCTATCTCTCTGCATCCCTCTATCTCTCTTGGTAACTCTCTCTCTCTCTCTACATCCCTCTAACTCTCTCTCTTGGTAACTCTCTTTTCTCTCTCTCCTCTCTCTCTCTCTCTCTCTCTCTCTCGCTACATCTCTCTAACTATCTCTCTTGGTAACTCTCTCTCTCTCTCTCTCTCTGCATCCCTCTATCTCTCTTGGTAACTCTCTCTCTCTCTGCATCCCTCTATCTCTCTTGGTAACTCTCTCTCTCTCTCTGCATCCCTCTATCTCTCTTGGTAACTCTCTCTCTCTCTACATCCCTCTAACTCTCTCTCTTGGTAACTCTCTTTTTCTCTCTCTCCCTCTCTCTCTCTCTCTCTCTCTCTCTCTCTCTCTCTCTACATCTCTCTAACTATCTCTCTTGGTAACTCTCTCTCTCTCTGCATCCCTCTATCTCTCTTGGTAACTCTCTCTCTCTCTACATCTCTAACTCTCTCTCTTGGTAACTCTCTTTTTCTCTCTCTCCTCTCTCTCTCTCTCTCTCTCTCTCTCTACATCCCTCTAACTCTCTCTCTCTACATCCCTCTAACTCTCTCTCTTGGTAACTCTCTTTTTCTCTCTCTCCCTCTCTCTCTCTCTCTCTCTCTCTCTCTCTACATCTCTCTAACTATCTCTCTTGGTAACTCTCTCTCTCTCTCTACATCTCTCTAACTATCTCTCTTGGTAACTCTCTCTCTCTCTCTCTGCA
>NW_025745428.1:439519-464519 GCF_021184085.1 Oncorhynchus gorbuscha
CTCTCTCTCTCTCTGCATCCCTCTATCTCTCTTGGTAACTCTCTCTCTCTCTCTGCATCCCTCTATCTCTCTTGGTAACTCTCTCTCTCTCTGCATCCCTCTATCTCTCTTGGTAACTCTCTCTCTCTCTCTGCATCCCTCTATCTCTCTTGGTAACTCTCTCTCTCTCTACATCCCTCTAACTCTCTCTCTCTCTCTCTGCATCCCTCTATCTCTCTT
Organism: Oncorhynchus gorbuscha; assembly: GCF_021184085.1. Lineage (NCBI taxonomy): Eukaryota > Metazoa > Chordata > Actinopteri > Salmoniformes > Salmonidae > Oncorhynchus > Oncorhynchus gorbuscha. The sequence goes on from NW_025745428.1 coordinate 439,739, forward strand.
GGTAACTCTCTCTCTCTCTCTGCATCCCTCTCTCTCTCTTGGTAACTCTCTTTTTCTCTCTCTCCCTCTCTCTCTCTCTCTCTCTCTCTCTCTGCATCCCTCTATCTCTCTTGGTAACTCTCTCTCTCTCTCTGCATCCCTCTATCTCTCTTGGTAACTCTCTCTCTCTCTGCATCCCTCTATCTCTCTTGGTAACTCTCTCTCTCTCTCTCTGCATCCCTCTATCTCTCTTGGTAACTCTCTCTCTCTCTACATCCCTCTAACTCTCTCTCTCTCTCTCTGCATCCCTCTATCTCTCTTGGTAACTCTCTCTCTCTCTGCATCCCTCTATCTCTCTTGGTAACTCTCTCTCTCTCTCTCTGCATCCCTCTATCTCTCTTGGTAACTCTCTCTCTCTCTCTGCATCCCTCTATCTCTCTTGGTAACTCTCTCTCTCTGCATCCCTCTATCTCTCTTGGTAACTCTCTCTCTCTCTCTGCATCCCTCTATCTCTCTTGGTAACTCTCTCTCTCTCTCTGCATCCCTCTATCTCTCTTGGTAACTCTCTCTCTCTCTACATCCCTCTAACTCTCTCTCTTGGTAACTCTCTTTTCTCTCTCTCCCTCTCTCTCTCTCTCTCTCTCTCTCTCTACATCTCTAACTATCTCTCTTGGTAACTCTCTCTCTCTCTCTCTGCATCCCTCTATCTCTCTTGGTAACTCTCTCTCTCTCTCTGCATCCCTCTATCTCTCTTGGTAACTCTCTCTCTCTCTCTGCATCCCTCTATCTCTCTTGGTAACTCTCTCTCTCTCTCTGCATCCCTCTATCTCTCTTGGTAACTCTCTCTCTCTCTGCATCCCTCTATCTCTCTTGGTAACTCTCTCTCTCTCTCTCTCTGCATCCCTCTATCTCTCTTGGTAACTCTCTCTCTCTCTCTCTGCATCCCTCTATCTCTCTTGGTAACTCTCTCTCTCTCTACATCCCTCTCTGTCTCTCTCTCTCTCTCTGCATCCCTCTATCTCTCTTGGTAACTCTCTCTCTCTCTGCATCCCTCTATCTCTCTTGGTAACTCTCTCTCTCTGCATCCCTCCATCTCTCTTGGTAACTCTCTCTCTCTGCATCCCTCTAGCTCTCTCTCTTGTTAACTCTTTTTATCTCTCTCCCTCTCTCTTTCTCTCACTCTATCTCTCTTGGTAACTCTCTCTCTCTCTCTCTCTCTCTCTCTCTCTCTACATCTCTCTAACTCTCTCTCTTGGTAACTCTCTTTTTCTCTCTCTCCCTCTCTCTTTCTCTCACTCTATCTCTCTTGTTAACTCTCTCTCTGCATCCCTCTAGCTCTCTTGGTAACTCTCTCTCTCTGCATCCCTCTAGCTCTCTCTCTCTCTCTCTCTCTCTCTCTCTACATCTCTAACTCTCTCTCTTGGTAACTCTCTCTCTCTGCATCCCTCCATCTCTCTTGGTAACTCTCTCTCTCTGCATCCCTCTCTCTCTCTTGTTAACTCTTTTTATCTCTCTCCCTCTCTCTTTCTCTCACTCTATCTCTCTTGGTAACTCTCTCTCTCTCTGCATCCCTCTAGCTCTCTCTCTCTCTCTCTCTCTCTGCATCCCTCTAGCTCTCTCTCTCTCTCTCTCTGCATCCCTCTAGCTCTCTCTCTCTCTCTCTCTCTCTCTCTCTCTCTCTGCATCCCTCTAGCTCTCTCTCTCTCTGCATCCCTCTATCTCTCTTGGTAACTCTCTCTCTCTCTGCATCCCTCTATCTCTCTTGGTAACTCTCTCTCTCTCTGCATCCCTCTAGCTCTCTCTCTCTCTCTCTCTGCATCCCTCTAGCTCTCTCTCTCTGCATCCCTCTAGCTCTCTCTCTCTCTCTCTCTCTCTCTCTCTCTCTCTCTCTCTCTGCATCCCTCTAGCTCTCTCTCTCTCTGCATCCCTCTATCTCTCTTGGTAACTCTCTCTCTCTCTGCATCCCTCTATCTCTCTTGGTAACTCTCTCTCTCTCTCTCTGCATCCCTCTAGCTCTCTCTCTCTCTCTCTCTCTCTCTCTCTCTCTCTCTCTCTCTCTCTCTCTCTCTCTCTCTCTCTCTCTGCATCCCTCTAGCTCTCTCTCTCTCTCTCTCTCTCTCTCTCTGCATCCCTCTATCTCTCTTGGTAACTCTCTCTCTCTCTGCATCCCTCTATCTCTCTTGGTAACTCTCTCTCTCTCTGCATCCCTCTATCTCTCTTGGTAACTCTCTCTCTGCATCCCTCTATCTCTCTTGGTAACTCTCTCTCTCTCTCTCTGCATCCCTCTAGCTCTCTCTCTCTCTCTGCATCCCTCTATCTCTCTTGGTAACTCTCTCTCTGCATCCCTCTATCTCTCTTGGTAACTCTCTCTCTCTCTACATCCCTCTAACTCTCTCTCTTGGTAACTCTCTTTCTCTCTCTCCCTCTCTCTCTCTCTCTCTACATCTCTAACTATCTCTCTTGGTAACTCTCTCTCTCTCTCTGCATCCCTCTATCTCTCTTGGTAACTCTCTCTCTCTCTCTGCATCCCTCTATCTCTCTTGGTAACTCTCTCTCTCTCTCTGCATCCCTCTATCTCTCTTGGTAACTCTCTCTCTCTCTGCATCCCTCTATCTCTCTTGGTAACTCTCTCTCTCTCTACATCCCTCTAATCTCTCTTGGTAACTCTCTTTTTCTCTCTCTCCTCTCTCTCTCTCTCTCTCTCTCTCTCTGCATCCTCTAACTATCTCTCTTGGTAACTCTCTCTCTCTCTGCATCCCTCTATCTCTCTTGGTAACTCTCTCTCTCTCTCTGCATCCCTCTATCTCTCTTGGTAACTCTCTCTCTCTCTCTGCATCCCTCTATCTCTCTTGGTAACTCTCTCTCTCTCTCTCTGCATCCCTCTATCTCTCTTGGTAACTCTCTCTCTCTCTGCATCCCTCTATCTCTCTTGGTAACTCTCTCTCTCTGCATCCCTCTAGCTCTCTCTCTTGTTAACTCTTTTTATCTCTCTCCCTCTCTCTTGCATCCTCTATCTCTCTTGGTAACTCTCTCTCTCTCTCTCTCTACATCTCTCTAACTCTCTCTCTTGGTAACTCTCTTTTCTCTCTCTCCCTCTCTCTTTCTCTCTCTATCTCTCTTGTTAACTCTCTCTCTGCATCCCTCTATCTCTCTTGGTAACTCTCTCTCTCTCTGCATCCCTCTAGCTCTCTCTCTCTCTCTCTCTCTCTCTCTACATCTCTTCTAACTCTCTCTCTCTTGTAACTCTCTTTTTCTCTCTCTCCCTCTCTCTTTCTCTCACTCTATCTCTCTTGGTAACTCTCTCTCTCTCTGCATCCCTCTAGCTCTCTCTTCTCTCTCTCTCTCTGCATCCCTCTAGCTCTCTCTCTCTCTCTCTCTGCATCCCTCTAGCTCTCTCTCTCTCTCTCTCTCTCTCTCTCTCTGCATCCCTCTAGCTCTCTCTCTCTCTCTGCATCCCTCTATCTCTCTTGGTAACTCTCTCTCTCTCTCTGCATCCCTCTAGCTCTCTTGGTAACTCTCTCTCTCTGCATCCCTCTGCATCTCTCTCTCTCTCTCTCTCTCTCTCTCTCTCTCTGCATCCCTCTAGCTCTCTCTCTCTCTCTCTCTCTCTCTGCATCCCTCTATCTCTCTTGGTAACTCTCTCTCTCTCTCTGCATCCCTCTAGCTCTCTTGGTAACTCTCTCTCTCTCTCTGCATCCCTCTATCTCTCTTGGTAACTCTCTCTCTCTCTGCATCCCTCTATCTCTCTCTCTCTACATCCCTCTAACTCTCTCTCTTGGTAACTCTCTCTCTCTCTCTCTCTCTCTCTCTCTCTCTCTCTCTCTACATCTCTCTAACTCTCTCTCTTGGTAACTCTCTTTTTCTCTCTCTCTCTCTTTCTCTCCTCTATCTCTCTTGGTAACTCTCTCTCTCTCTCTCTCTCTCTCTCTCTCTCTCTCTCTCTCTGCATCCCTAACTATCTCTCTTGGTAACTCTCTCTCTCTCTCTGCATCCTCTCTCTCTCTGCATCCCTCTATCTCTCTTGGTAACTCTCTCTCTCTCTCTCTGCATCCCTCTATCTCTCTTGGCTCTCTCTCTCTCTCTCTCTGCATCCCTCTATCTCTCTTGCATCCCTCTATCTCTCTTGGTAACTCTCTCTCTCTCTCTCTCTGCATCCCTCTATCTCTCTTGGTAACTCTCTCTCTCTCTCTGCATCCCTCTATCTCTCTTGGTAACTCTCTCTCTCTCTGCATCCCTCTATCTCTCTTGGTAACTCTCTCTCTCTCTCTCTCTGCATCCCTCTCTCTCTCTTGGTAACTCTCTCTCTCTCTCTCTCTCATCCCTCTATCTCTCTTGGTAACTCTCTCTCTCTCTGCATCCCTCTATCTCTCTTGGTAACTCTCTCTCTCTCTGCATCCCTCTATCTCTCTTGGTAACTCTCTCTCTCTCTGCATCCCTCTATCTCTCTTGGTAACTCTCTCTCTGCATCCCTCTAGCTCTCTCTTGTTAACTCTTTTATCTCTCTCCTCTCTCTTTCTCTCTCTCTCTCTCTTGGTAACTCTCTCTTCTCTCTCTCTTGGTAACTCTCTCTCTCTCTATCTCTCTTGGTAACTCTCTCTCTCTACATCTCTCTAACTCTCTCTCTTGGTAACTCTCTTTTCTCTCTCTCCCTCTCTCTTTCTCTCACTCTATCTCTCTTGGTAACTCTCTCTCTCTCTCTCTCTCTACATCTCTCTAACTCTCTCTCTTGGTAACTCTCTTTTTCTCTCTTGATCTCACTCTCTCGTTCTCTCACTCTCTCTTGTTCTCTCTCTCTCATAGTGCACATACCTCTGTAGAAGCTTCCTACCCGTCTGGGCATGGAGTCACTGAAGATCATGCGGTTCTCCTTGGAGGAGACTGGGTCCTCGGGGTGGGGCTCATGGTACATCCCCACTGGTACCTACAGTACATCACAAACAAAGCCGAGTTGAACAGAACACAGAGAAAATACTATGTTGAGTCACGCTTATTGATCCCATTATCATAATGCTGTAACATGAGCTCCATTCACACCCTGATATCTCACTCCTACATCCTTATCATAGTGTTTCACACCCTGATATCTCACTCCTAGATCCTTATCATAGTGTCTCACACCCTGATATCTCACTCCTACATCCTTATCATAGTGTTTCACACCCTGATATCTCACTCCTAGATCCTTATCATAGTGTTTCACACCCTGATATCTCACTCCTACATCCTTATCATAGTGTTTCACACCCTGATATCTCACTCCTACATCCTTATCATAGTGTTTCACACCCTGATATCTCACTCCTACATCCTTATCATAGTGTTTCACACCCTGATATCTCACTCCTAGATCCTTATCATAGTGTTTCACACCCTGATATCTCACTCCTAGATCCTTATCATAGTGTTTCATACCCTGATATCTCACTCCTACATCCTTATCATAGTATAGTTAAGCAATAAAGCCTGAGGAGGTGTGGTATATGGCCAATATACCACAGCTAAGGGCTGTTCTTACGTACAACACATCGCAGAGTGCCTGGACACAGCCCTTAGCCGTGGTATAGCGTCCATATACCACAAACCCCCAAGGTGCCTTATTGATATTATAAACTGGTTACCAATGTAATTAGAGCAGTTAAAATAAATGTTTCATCATATCTGTGGTATACGGTCTGATATACCACGGCTGTCAGCCAATCAGCATTCAGTACATAGACATACTGCTGATGAAACAGTGCTAGAAGCAGTCAGAAACCAGACAGTAAGTGGTGAAATCAGCCTGTGATGAACAACAGAAAAAGCTATGGACCTCGTTCTTAGCAGGGCGTTGTGAGTGAAAGGAGGCTGGGTTGTCCCGCGTGGAGTCTTTAATCTGGGGTCGGGGGTGAGAGGTCACCACCTCTTTAGAAGACGGCTCACTCTGTAGACCAGATGGACAGACGGACAGACGGACAGACGGACAGACAGACAGACAGACAGACAGACAGACAGACAGACAGACAGACAGACAGACAGACAGACAGACAGACAGACAGACAGACAGACAGACAGACAGACAGACAGACAGACAGACAGACAGACAGATATAGCATGTGAGGCAAACATTACGAAGTAGCAGTGTGTGTGTGTTTGTGTGTTTGTGTGTGTGTGTGTGTGTGTGAGAGAGAGAGAGATCAGAAGAGAGACAGTACATTAGCAATAATGTGAGTTAGGCTAGATACTGTAGCCTCAAAGAGAGATACACAGACACACATATGCACATACACGCACACACACACACAGCTGTCAGTCAATTATTGACACTGACCCTGGTCGTGTCTTCAGTGCAGTCCTCTCTGGACGATCCCACAGAGTGTCCTACGGGGTGTCTGGTGAGGGTGCGGTGCTGAAGCTGGGGGGAGAGCATCTGCAGACTGCTAGCCCTGGTGGGCAACCCCTGACCCACCATTAAGCCCCCCTCACTACCCCCTCCACCCCCACCTCCGTGGGACCTGTGGCGCTCACTCCTCCTCACGTACATGGAGTGGCGGTGAGGCCTCTGCTGGGAAGAGAAGGGACTGGTGTAGCCCAGGCCGTAGGGGTAGGACTCATGGGGGGAGGCCAGGGTGTGAGCTCCGTGGTTCCCCCCACAATCCCCTTCTCCTCCTGGGTCAAGAAGCTCCGGGCCCGGGGCCAAGGCCTCCTCTGGAGCTTTGTGTCTGGAAGAGGAGGCGCGTCGGCAGGATGAGTCCAGGGTGGAGCTTTCCAGACGGGGGTTGTTGCCGCGGGACGAGGGGCTGTGGCCGGAGGAGTGGCCGGTGTGGCTGGATGTGTGTCCAGAAGAGTGGCGTTCGCTGTGGCGGGGGACCTGGGGACTTCCAGGGGGGGCGTGGCCAGAAGAGTGGCGTTCGCTGTGGCGGGGGGCCTGGGGACTTCCAGGGGGCGTGGCCAGAAGAGTGGCGTTCACTGTGGCGGGGGGCCTGGGGACTTCCAGGGGGGGCGTGGCCAGAAGAGTGGCGTTCGCTGTGGCGGGGGACCTGGGGACTTCCAGGGGGGGCATTGAGGTTCAGGTCCAGACAGCTGAAATGACATATAGACTGACCTCAACCATGAGTACAACAACACACATATTTACTGACCTCAACTATGAATACAACAACACACATATAGACTGAACTCAACCATGAATACAACAACACACATATAGACTGACCTCAACCATGAATACAACAACACACATATTTACTGACCTCAACCATGAATACAACAACACACATATTTACTAACCATCAGACCTAAATAAAACTCTAATTCTCAACGAGAATAGAACGTTCAGATCTGGCCTCAGGGGACTACACATTTCCAAATACACACCATCACCAAGACTACACAAAATCAATAAGCTAGCATGCCCTTCAAACATTCATTAACCATTCCCTGACAGCTCTTTCTCTCTCTCACCTTTTTGGGATAGGGGGCAGCATTTTCACTTTTGGATGAATAGCGTTCCCAGAGTGAACTGCCTCCTACTCTGTCCCAGATGCTAATATATGCATATTAGTAGTAGTATTGGATGGAAAACACTTTGAATTTTTAAAAACTGTTTGAATGATGTCTGTGAGTATAACAGAACTCATATGGCAGGCAAAAACCTGAGAAAAATCCAACCAGGAAGTGGGATATCTGAGGTTTGTAGTTTTTTAAAGCTTGGCCTACCGAATACACATTGAGATATGGATAAAGTTGCACTTCCTACGGCTTCCACTAGATGTCAACCGTCTTTAGAAACTTGAATGAGGATTCTACTATAGAGGGGCTCATAAGACCTCTTTGAGTCAGTGGTCTGGCAGAGAGCCTTGGTCTCATGACGTGCGCTCCCGACAGAGTTACCTCTCGTTCCAGTGCTTTTTTTCAGACAAAGGAACATTATTGATGTTTCATGTTAAAAACATCCTAAAGATTGATTCCATACATCGTTTGACATGTTTCTAAAGGACTGTAATGGAATTTTTCGAGTTTTTGTCTGGACGAAGTGCCTGCGCCTCATGAAGATGGATTACTGGGCTGAACACGCTAACAACAAGTGGCTATTTGGACATAAATGATGGAAATTTATGGAACAAATCAGTCATTTATTGTCGAACTGGGATTCCTGTGAGTGCCTTCGGATGAAGATCATCAAAGGTAAGTTAATATTTATGGTGTAATTTCTAACTTTGTTGACTCCAAAATGGCGGATAGTCCTCTGGCTGTTTTGGGTTCTGAGCTTCGTTCTCAGATTATGCTTTTTCCATAAAGTAAAAAAAAAAATCTGACACAGTGGCATTAAGGAGAAGTCTATCTTTAATTCTGTGAATAACAGTTGTATCTTTTATCAATGTTTATTATGAGTATTTCTGCAAAATCACCAGATGTTTTGGAATCAAAACATTACTGCACGTAACGCGCCAATGTAAACTGAGATTTTTAAAATATAAATATGGACATTATCAAAAAAAACATACATGTATTGTGTAACATGATGTCCTATGAGTGTCATCTGATGAAGATCATCAAAGGTTAGTGATTCATTGTATCTATATTTCTGATTTTTGTGACTCCTCTCTTTGGCTGGAAAATGGTTGTGTGTTTTTTTGACTTGGCTATGACTTAACATAATCATATGTTGTGCTTTCGCTGTAAATCATTTTTAGAATTGGCCACGATGGGTAGATTAACAAGATGTTTATCTTTCATTTGCTGTATTGGACTTGTTATTGTGTGAAAGTTAAATATTTCTAAGAAATATCTTTGAATTTCACATGCTGCCTATTCAGCGTAATGTTTTCCGCTAGCGGAACCCCTGCCCTAGAAAGGTTAACAATTTCCTGACAGCTCTCTCTCTCTATAGGTTAACCATCCCCTGACAGCTCTCCCTCTCTCTATAGGTTAACCATCCCCTGACAGCTCTCTCTCTCTCTATATATAGGTTAACCATCCCCTGACAGCTCTCTCTCTCTCTATTGGTTAACCATCCCTGACAGCTCTCTCTCTCTCTATATAGGTTAACCATCCCCTGACAGCTCTCTCTCTATATATATAGGTTAACCATCCCCTGACAGCTCTCTCTCTATATATATGGTTAACCATCCCTGACAGCTCTCTCTCTATATATATAGGTTAACCATCCCCTGACAGCTCTCTCTCTATATATATAGGTTAACCATCCCCTGACAGCTCTCTCTCTCTATATATATAGGTTAACCATCCCCTGACAGCTCTCTCTCTATATATATAGGTTAACCATCCCCTGACAGCTCTCTCTCTCTCTCTCTCTTATATATAGGTTAACCATCCCCTGACAGCTCTCTCTCTATATATATAGGTTAACCATCCCCTGACAGCTCTCTCTCTCTCTCTCTCTATATATAGGTTAACCATCCCCTGACAGCTCTCTCTCTATATATAGGTTAACCATCCCCTGACAGCTCTCTCTCTCTCTCTCTCTCTCTCTCTATATATATATAGGTTAACCATCCCCTGACAGCTCTCTCTATATATATAGGTTAACTATCCCCTGAAGGCTCTCTCTCTCTATATAGGTTAACCATCCCCTGACAGCTCTCTCTCTATATATAGGTTAACCATCCCCTGACAGCTCTCTCTCTCTATATATAGGTTAACCATCCCCTGACAGCTCTCTCTCTCTCTCTATATATAGGTTAACCATCCCCTGACAGCTCTCTCTCTCTATATATATATAGGTTAACCATCCCCTGACAGCTCTCTCTCTCTCTATATATAGGTTAACCATCCCCTGACAGCTCTCTCTCTCTCTATATAGGTTAACCATCCCCTGACAGCTCTCTCTCTCTCTATATATAGGTTAACCATCCCCTGACAGCTCTCTCTCTCTATATAGGTTAACCATCCCCTGACAGCTCTCTCTCTATATAGGTTAACCATCCCCTGACAGCTCTCTCTATATAGGTTAACCATCCCCTGACAGCTCTCTCTCTCTATATAGGTTAACCATCCACTGACAGCTCTCTCTCTATATAGGTTAACCATCCCCTGACAGCTCTCTCTATCTATATAGGTTAACCATCCCCTGACAGCTCTCTCTCTCTATATAGGTTAACCATCCCCTGACAGCTCTCTCTCTCTATATAGGTTAACCATCCCCTGACAGCTCTCTCTCTCTATATATAGGTTAACCATCCCCTGACAGCTCTCTCTCTCTCTATATATATAGGTTAACCATCCCCTGACAGCTCTCTCTCTCTATATATATAGGTTAACCATCCCCTGACAGCTCTCTCTCTCTATATATAGGTTAACCATCCCCTGACAGCTCTCTCTCTCTCTATATATAGGTTAACCATCCCCTGACAGCTCTCTCTCTCTCTCTCTATATAGGTTAACCATCCCCTGACAGCTCTCTCTCTCTATATATATAGGTTAACCATCCCCTGACAGCTCTCTCTCTCTATATAGGTTAACCATCCCCTGACAGCTCTCTCTCTCTCTATATATAGGTTAACCATCCCCTGACAGCTCTCTCTCTCTATATAGGTTAACCATCCCCTGACAGCTCTCTCTCTATATATATAGGTTAACCATCCCCTGACAGCTCTCTCTCTCTATATAGGTTAACCATCCCCTGACAGCTCTCTCTCTCTATATAGGTTAACCATCCCCTGACAGCTCTCTCTCTCTCTCTATATATATATATATAGGTTAACCATCCCCTGACAGCTCTCTCTCTCTATATATATATAGGTTAACCATCCCCTGACAGCTCTCTCTCTATATATAGGTTAACCATCCCCTGACAGCTCTCTCTCTCTCTATATATAGGTTAACCATCCCCTGACAGCTCTCTCTCTCTATATATATAGGTTAACCATCCCCTGACAGCTCTCTCTCTCTCTCTCTATATAGGTTAACCATCCCCTGACAGCTCTCTCTCTCTCTATATATAGGTTAACCATCCCCTGACAGCTCTCTCTCTCTCTATATAGGTTAACCATCCCCTGACAGCTCTCTCTCTCTCTATATATAGGTTAACCATCCCCTGACAGCTCTCTCTCTCTATATAGGTTAACCATCCCCTGACAGCTCTCTCTCTATATATATATAGGTTAACCATCCCCTGACAGCTCTCTCTCTCTATATAGGTTAACCATCCCCTGACAGCTCTCTCTCTCTATATAGGTTAACCATCCCCTGACAGCTCTCTCTCTATATATAGGTTAACCATCCCCTGACAGCTCTCTCTCTCTATATAGGTTAACCATCCCCTGACAGCTCTCTCTCTATATAGGTTAACCATCCCCTGACAGCTCTCTCTATCTATATAGGTTAACCATCCCCTGACAGCTCTCTCTCTATATAGGTTAACCATCCCCTGACAGCTCTCTCTCTCTATATAGGTTAACCATCCCCTGACAGCTCTCTCTCTCTCTCTCTATATATATATAGGTTAACCATCCCCTGACAGCTCTCTCTATATATATAGGTTAACTATCCCCTGAAGGCTCTCTCTCTCTATATAGGTTAACCATCCCCTGACAGCTCTCTCTCTATATATAGGTTAACCATCCCCTGACAGCTCTCTCTCTATATATAGGTTAACCATCCCCTGACAGCTCTCTCTCTCTCTATATATAGGTTAACCATCCCCTGACAGCTCTCTCTCTCTCTATATATAGGTTAACCATCCCCTGACAGCTCTCTCTCTCTCTATATATAGGTTAACCATCCCCTGACAGCTCTCTCTCTCTCTATATAGGTTAACCATCCCCTGACAGCTCTCTCTCTCTCTATATATAGGTTAACCATCCCCTGACAGCTCTCTCTCTCTATATAGGTTAACCATCCCCTGACAGCTCTCTCTCTCTATATAGGTTAACCATCCCCTGACAGCTCTCTCTATATAGGTTAACCATCCCCTGACAGCTCTCTCTCTCTATATAGGTTAACCATCCCCTGACAGCTCTCTCTCTATATAGGTTAACCATCCCCTGACAGCTCTCTCTATCTATATAGGTTAACCATCCCCTGACAGCTCTCTCTCTCTATATAGGTTAACCATCCCCTGACAGCTCTCTCTCTCTATATAGGTTAACCATCCCCTGACAGCTCTCTCTCTCTATATATAGGTTAACCATCCCCTGACAGCTCTCTCTCTCTCTCTATATATATAGGTTAACCATCCCCTGACAGCTCTCTCTCTCTATATATATAGGTTAACCATCCCCTGACAGCTCTCTCTCTCTCTATATATAGGTTAACCATCCCCTGACAGCTCTCTCTCTCTCTATATATAGGTTAACCATCCCCTGACAGCTCTCTCTCTCTCTATATAGGTTAACCATCCCCTGACAGCTCTCTCTCTCTCTATATATAGGTTAACCATCCCCTGACAGCTCTCTCTCTCTCTCTATATATAGGTTAACCATCCCCTGACAGCTCTCTCTCTCTATATATATAGGTTAACCATCCCCTGACAGCTCTCTCTCTCTCTATATATAGGTTAACCATCCCCTGACAGCTCTCTCTCTCTATATAGGTTAACCATCCCCTGACAGCTCTCTCTCTCTCTATATATAGGTTAACCATCCCTGACAGCTCTCTCTCTCTATATAGGTTAACCATCCCCTGACAGCTCTCTCTCTCTATATAGGTTAACCATCCCCTGACAGCTCTCTCTATATAGGTTAACCATCCCCTGACAGCTCTCTCTCTATATAGGTTAACCATCCCCTGACAGCTCTCTCTCTATATAGGTTAACCATCCCCTGACAGCTCTCTCTATCTATATAGGTTAACCATCCCCTGACAGCTCTCTCTCTCTATATAGGTTAACCATCCCCTGACAGCTCTCTCTCTCTATATAGGTTAACCATCCCCTGACAGCTCTCTCTCTCTATATATAGGTTAACCATCCCCTGACAGCTCTCTCTCTCTCTATATATATAGGTTAACCATCCCCTGACAGCTCTCTCTCTATATATATATAGGTTAACCATCCCCTGACAGCTCTCTCTCTCTCTATATATAGGTTAACCATCCCCTGACAGCTCTCTCTCTCTCTATATATAGGTTAACCATCCCCTGACAGCTCTCTCTCTCTCTCTCTATATAGGTTAACCATCCCCTGACAGCTCTCTCTCTCTATATATATAGGTTAACCATCCCCTGACAGCTCTCTCTCTCTCTATATAGGTTAACCATCCCCTGACAGCTCTCTCTCTCTCTATATATAGGTTAACCATCCCCTGACAGCTCTCTCTCTCTATATAGGTTAACCATCCCCTGACAGCTCTCTCTCTATATATATAGGTTAACCATCCCCTGACAGCTCTCTCTCTCTATATAGGTTAACCATCCCCTGACAGCTCTCTCTCTCTATATAGGTTAACCATCCCCTGACAGCTCTCTCTCTATATATAGGTTAACCATCCCCTGACAGCTCTCTCTCTCTATATAGGTTAACCATCCCCTGACAGCTCTCTCTCTATATAGGTTAACCATCCCCTGACAGCTCTCTCTATCTATATAGGTTAACCATCCCCTGACAGCTCTCTCTCTCTATATAGGTTAACCATCCCCTGACAGCTCTCTCTCTCTATATAGGTTAACCATCCCCTGACAGCTCTCTCTCTCTCTCTCTATATATATATATAGGTTAACCATCCCCTGACAGCTCTCTCTCTCTATATATATAGGTTAACCATCCCCTGACAGCTCTCTCTCTCTATATATATAGGTTAACCATCCCCTGACAGCTCTCTCTCTCTCTCTATATATAGGTTAACCATCCCCTGACAGCTCTCTCTCTCTATATATATAGGTTAACCATCCCCTGACAGCTCTCTCTCTCTCTATATATAGGTTAACCATCCCCTGACAGCTCTCTCTCTCTCTATATATAGGTTAACCATCCCCTGACAGCTCTCTCTCTCTATATAGGTTAACCATCCCCTGACAGCTCTCTCTCTCTCTATATATAGGTTAACCATCCCCTGACAGCTCTCTCTCTATATATAGGTTAACCATCCCCTGACAGCTCTCTCTCTATATATATATAGGTTAACCATCCCCTGACAGCTCTCTCTCTCTATATAGGTTAACCATCCCCTGACAGCTCTCTCTCTCTATATAGGTTAACCATCCCCTGACAGCTCTCTCTCTATATATAGGTTAACCATCCCCTGACAGCTCTCTCTCTCTATATAGGTTAACCATCCCCTGACAGCTCTCTCTCTATATAGGTTAACCATCCCCTGACAGCTCTCTCTATCTATATAGGTTAACCATCCCCTGACAGCTCTCTCTCTCTATATAGGTTAACCATCCCCTGACAGCTCTCTCTCTCTATATAGGTTAACCATCCCCTGACAGCTCTCTCTCTCTCTCTATATATATATATAGGTTAACCATCCCCTGACAGCTCTCTCTATATATATAGGTTAACTATCCCCTGAAGGCTCTCTCTCTCTATATAGGTTAACCATCCCCTGACAGCTCTCTCTCTATATATAGGTTAACCATCCCCTGACAGCTCTCTCTCTCTATATATAGGTTAACCATCCCCTGACAGCTCTCTCTCTCTCTATATATAGGTTAACCATCCCCTGACAGCTCTCTCTCTCTATATATAGGTTAACCATCCCCTGACAGCTCTCTCTCTATATATAGGTTAACCATCCCCTGACAGCTCTCTCTCTCTCTATATAGGTTAACCATCCCCTGACAGCTCTCTCTCTCTATATATAGGTTAACCATCCCCTGACAGCTCTCTCTCTATATATAGGTTAACCATCCCCTGACAGCTCTCTCTCTCTATATAGGTTAACCATCCCCTGACAGCTCTCTCTATATAGGTTAACCATCCCCTGACAGCTCTCTCTCTCTATATAGGTTAACCATCCCCTGACAGCTCTCTCTCTATATAGGTTAACCATCCCCTGACAGCTCTCTCTATCTATATAGGTTAACCATCCCCTGACAGCTCTCTCTCTCTATATAGGTTAACCATCCCCTGACAGCTCTCTCTCTCTATATAGGTTAACCATCCCCTGACAGCTCTCTCTCTATATATAGGTTAACCATCCCCTGACAGCTCTCTCTCTCTCTATATATAGGTTAACCATCCCCTGACAGCTCTCTCTCTATATATATAGGTTAACCATCCCCTGACAGCTCTCTCTCTCTCTATATATAGGTTAACCATCCCCTGACAGCTCTCTCTCTCTATATATAGGTTAACCATCCCCTGACAGCTCTCTCTCTCTCTATATAGGTTAACCATCCCCTGACAGCTCTCTCTCTCTCTATATATAGGTTAACCATCCCCTGACAGCTCTCTCTCTCTATATATATAGGTTAACCATCCCCTGACAGCTCTCTCTCTCTCTATATAGGTTAACCATCCCCTGACAGCTCTCTCTCTCTCTATATATAGGTTAACCATCCCCTGACAGCTCTCTCTCTCTCTATATAGGTTAACCATCCCCTGACAGCTCTCTCTCTATATATATATAGGTTAACCATCCCCTGACAGCTCTCTCTCTCTATGTAGGTTAACCATCCCGACAGCTCTCTCTCTCTATATAGGTTAACCATCCCCTGACAGCTCTCTCTCTATATATAGGTTAACCATCCCCTGACAGCTCTCTCTCTCTATATAGGTTAACCATCCCCTGACAGCTCTCTCTCTATATAGGTTAACCATCCCCTGACAGCTCTCTCTATCTATATAGGTTAACCATCCCCTGACAGCTCTCTCTCTCTATATAGGTTAACCATCCCCTGACAGCTCTCTCTCTCTATATAGGTTAACCATCCCCTGACAGCTCTCTCTCTCTCTATATAGGTTAACCATCCCCTGACAGCTCTCTCTCTATATATATATAGGTTAACCATCCCCTGGCAGCTCTCTCTCTATATATATAGGTTAACCATCCCCTGACAGCTCTCTCTCTCTATGTTACCTGGCAGGGAAGAAGCGGGCGGAGATTCCAGGGGTTGCCGTAGGATCGTCGGGGTGCACGCCCCTCACCCCATCTCCAAGGTTACCACCCACAGACTTGGCATTGTTGCTCAAGGCGCTGTGGCTCTTGGACAGGCTCAGGTAGGAACTGGAACTCTTGGAGGAGCTGTGGGTGGAGTCTATGTTGTGTCCACCATGGCGGCCATGTTGTTTCTCCATGGTATTGGTCTTGCCCTCCAGAAAGGAAGAGTGTCGTCCCTGCCCTACTGGAAATATTCAAATGTAAAAAATGGGCTGGCAATGCAGACAGAAGGCAGCTTTATGTTCAAGTATACCCCTTGACAGGATTCTAGTCAAGAGCATTTTTCCTTTTAAGTGTTAAGGAAGAGATATGTATTAATCTTATGTGCATGTTTCAGTAGGGTGGCCCCGGACCTTGCTGTTGCTGCTGCTGAGAGCGGGAGGTGGACTTCACGTACATGGCTCCAGGGCCCTGCTGGTCAGGAGCCTTGGCCCCTGGGGGCCCAACACCAACCAGGTTGAAGTCAAACTGTGTCGTGCCCTTTAAAATAAAGAGAAGACAAGAGAAGATAAAATAAGACAAGATAATAACGTTATTGTCCCCAACCACGGGAAAATGTTGTTTTCAGCCTTGTGCATTTAGATGAAAATACATGTCAAGAATAAACACAGGTCAAGACAAAGACAGCTGGAAAAACAAACTAAATGAATACAATTTATGTAAACAAGTGTAGTTTGCTCCATAAGGAGCTGAATAAGTTATTAATGAAAGTAGAGGTCCTGACGTTGTTTACCTTGGTGTCCTTGGGGCTGAGCAGGTGTGGCATGTTGTTGTTGACCAAGTCCTTACTACAGGCCATGGAGCGGTTGAGGGTCTGGGTCATGTAAGCCTTGGGGTGGAGGGTGGGGCTCAGGCTGGACGAAACAGGCTTGTTGCCGTTTAGGAAGCTGTCATTGCCTAGGTGAAGGTCGCCATGGCGAGGTAGGCTGGAACATTCCTTACTGTTAGAGTGACGGTGACCCGAGCTCTTACTGCCGTGGCTTCTGTATAAGGGAGGGAGGGAGGGAGGGAGGGAGGGAGGGAGGGGAGGGAGGGGAGGGAGGGAGGGAGGGAGGGGGGGAGGGAGGGAGGGAGGGAGGGAGGGGAGGGGAGGGGAGGGGAGGGAGGGAGGGGAGGGGGGGAGGGAGGGGAGGGAGGGAGGGAGGGAGGGAGGGAGGGAGGGAGGGAGGGGAGGGAGGGAGGGAGGGAGGGAGGGAGGGAGGGAGGGAGGGAGGGAGGGGGAGGGAGGGAGGGAGGGAGGGAGGGAGGGAGGGAGGGAGGGAGGGAGGGGAGGGAGGGGAGGGAGGGAGGGAGGGAGGGAGGGAGGGAGGGGGAGGGAGGGAGGGAGGGAGGGAGGGAGGGGGAGGGAGGGAGGGAGGGAGGGAGAGGGAGGGAGGGAGGGAGGGAGGGAGGGAGGGAGGGAGGGAGGGGAGGGAGGGAGGGAGGGAGGGAGGGAGGGGGGGGGGAGGGAGGGAGGGAGGGGAGGGGGGGAGGGAGGGAGGGAGGGAGGGAGGGAGGGAGGGAGGGAGGGAGGGAGGGAGGGAGGGAGGGAGGGAGGGAGGGAGGGAGGGGAGGGAGGGGAGGGGAGGGGAGGGGAGGGGAGGGGAGGATTAAGATCAGAACATATTGAGATTGAGAGATATTGAGAGGTACATGTATAGCTAAGTAGCTTATTTTATCTGTGCAAGAACAACATAGCCAGATGTGAAACCATTCAGTATCCAGAACCTAACCAGACCCCATTCAGTATCCAGAACCTAACCAGACCCCATGCAGTATCCAGAACCTAACCAGACCCCATTCAGTATCCAGAACCTAACCAGACCCCATTCAGTATCCAGAACCTAACCAGACCCCATTCAGTATCCAGAACCTAACCAGACCCCATGCAGTATCCAGAACCTAACCAGACCCCATTCAGTATCCAGAACCTAACCAGACCCCATTCAGTATCCAGAACCTAACCAGACCCCATTCAGTATCCAGAACCTAACCAGACCCCATTCAGTATCCAGAACCTAACCAGACCCCATTCAGTATCCAGAACCTAACCAGACCCCATTCAGTATCCAGAACCTAACCAGACCCCATTCAGTATCCAGAACCTAACCAGACCCCATTCAGTATCCAGAACCTAACCAGACCCCATGCAGTATCCAGAACCTAACCAGACCCCATTCAGTATCCAGACCCCATTAACCAGACCCCCATTCAGTATCCAGAACCTAACCAGACCCCATTCAGTATCCAGAACCTAACCAGACCCCATTCAGTATCCAGAACCTAACCAGACCCCATTCAGTATCCAGAACCTAACCAGACCCCATTCAGTATCCAGAACCTAACCAGACCCCATTCAGTACCCAGAACCTAACCAGACCCCATTCAGTATCCAGAACCTAACCAGACCCCATTCAGTATCCAGAACCTAGTATCCAGAACCAGACCATTCAGTATTAACCAGACCCCATTCAGTATCCAGAACCTAACCAGACCCCATTCATGCAGTATCCAGAACCTAACCAGACCCCATTCAGTATCCAGAACCTAACCAGACCACTATGTAACCAGACCCCATTGTTCAGTGCAGTGCTGACCTGCAGTATCCAGAACCTAACCAGACCCCATTCAGTATCCAGAACCTAACCAGTTCTGACAACAACAACAACAACAACAACAACAACAACACCAACAACCCCCTACAGTGCTGACCTGGTGGGCACAGTGTTGTCCATGTGGCTGTGGGGCTTCCTCTTGGAGGAGCGTGGGGGGTTAGGGGAGGGTGGTGCTGGGGCGGGCTGCTCCAGGAGGCGGAGGGGCTGGAAGGCTGGGTGGTTCAGACTCTGTTCTGTCAGGTAGCGGTCAGAAGGGACCAGCAACAACAGGTTCTAGAGAGGGAGAAGACAGACCACAGGGGTTTAGGACACAGTCAATCACAAAACTCTCTCTCTCTCTCTCTATATATATATATATATATATATATATATATATATATATATATATATATATATATATATATATATACGGTACCAGTCAAAAGTTTTGACACACCTACTCATTCAAGTTTTTTTGTGTATTTTTACTATTTTCTACATTGTAGAATAATAGTGAACACATCAAAACTATGAAATAACATATTGAATCATGTAGTTAACCAAAAAGGGTTAAACAAATCAGTTTTGCACACTCTTTGCATTCTCTCAACCAGCTTCATGAGATTGTCACCTGGAATTAATTTAAATGAACAGGTGTGCCTTGTTAAAAGTTCATTTGTGGAATTTCTTTCCTTCTTAATGTGTTTGAGCCAATCAGTTGTGTTGTGACCAGGTAGGGGTGGTATACAGAATATAGACCTATTTGGTAAAAGATCAAGTCTATATTATGGCAAGAACAGCTCAAATAAGCAAAGAGAAACGACAGTTCATCATTACTTTAAGATATCAAGGTCAGTCAATACGGAACATTTCAAGAACTTTTTAAAGTTTCTTCAAGTGCAGTCGCAAGCGCTTGACGAAACTGGCTCTCATGAGGACCGCCACAGGAAAGGAAGACCCAGAGTTACCTCTGCTGCAGAGGATAGGTTCATTAGAATGACCAGCCTCAGAAATCGGCAATTAACTGCACCTCATATAGCAGCCCAAATAAATGCTTCACAGAGTTCAAGTAACAGACACATCTCAACATCAACTGTTCAGAGACCACTTCTAAAGGACACCAATAATAAGAAGAAACTTGCTTGGGCCAAGAAACATGAGCAATGGTGTAAATCTGTCCTTTGGTCTGATGAGTCCAAATCTGAGATTTTTATTTCTAACTGCTGTGTCTTTGTGAGAAGCAGAGTAGGTGAACAGATGATCTCTGCATGTGTGGCTCCCACCATGAAGCATGGAGGAGGAGGTGTGATGGTGCTTTGCTGGTGACACTGGCATTGATTTATTTAGAATTCAAGGCACACTTAACCAGCATGGCTACCACATAATTCTGCAGCAATTTTTTTTTTAACCTTTATCTAACCAGGCAAGTCAGTTAA
This sequence comes from Oncorhynchus gorbuscha, assembly GCF_021184085.1. Lineage (NCBI taxonomy): Eukaryota > Metazoa > Chordata > Actinopteri > Salmoniformes > Salmonidae > Oncorhynchus > Oncorhynchus gorbuscha. The sequence continues at coordinate 459,767 of NW_025745428.1, forward strand.
GAACACATTCTTATTTTCCATGACGGCCTAGGAACAGTGGGTTAACTGCCTGTTCAGGGGCAGAACGACAGATTTGTACCTTGTCAGCTCGGGGTTTGAACTCGCAACCTTCCGGGTTACTAGTCCAACGCTCTAACCACGAGGCTACCCAATACACCATCCCAGGCTGTGTAAGGGATATTTGATCAAGAAGGAGATTTATGGAGTGCTGCATCAGATGACCTTGCCTCCACAATCACCCGAACTCAACCCAATTGAGATGGTTTGGGATGAGTTAGTCCGCAGAATGAAGGAAAAGCAGTCAACAAGTGCTCAGCATATGTGGGAACTCTTTCAAGACTATTGGGAAAGCATTCCACGTGACTACCTCATGAAGCTGGTTGAGAGACCAGCTGTTCCAGAAGAGTGTGTGATCACACTCTCCGCAGGCGATGAGTAAGACCTTTAAACAGGCCAACATTCACAAGGCCGCAGGGCCAGATGGATTACCAGGACGTGTACTGCTAGCATGCACTGACCAACTAGCAAATGTCTACACTGACATGTGCAACCTCTCCCTGTCCGAGTCTGTAATACCAGCATGTTTTAAGCAGACCACCATCGACCCTGTACCCAAGAACACTAAGGTAAACTGTCTGTAGCCATGAAGTGCTTTGAAAGGTTGGTCATGGCTCACATCAACACCATTATTCCAGAAACCCTAGACCCACTCCAATTTGCATACCGCCCTAACAGATCCACAGATGATGCAATCTCTATTGCACTCCACACTGCTCTTACCCACCTGGACATAAGGAACACCTACTGTATGTGAGAATGCTGTTCACTGACTACAGTTCAGCGTTCAACATCATAGTGCCCTCAAAGCTCATCAATAAGCTAAGGACCCTGGGACTAAACACCTCTCTCTCCAACTGGATCCTGGACTTCCTAACGGGCCGCCCCCAGGTGGTGAGGGTAGGTAACAACACATCCGCCACGCTGATCCTCAACACGGGGGCCCCTCAGGGGTGTGTGCTCAGTCCCCTCCTGTACTCCCTGCTCACCCATGACTGCACGGCCAGGCACGACACCAACCCTATCATTAAGTTTCCGATGACACAATAGTGGTGGGCCTGATCACCAATAACAACGAGACAGCCTATAGGGAGGAGGTCAGAGACCTGTCCGTGTGCTGCCAGGACAACAACCTCTCCCTAAACGTGATCAAGACAAAGAAGATGATTGTGGACTACAGGAAAAAGAGGACTGAGCACACCCCCGTTCTCATCGACAGGAATTCATACATTTTCATAGTGGTCCTTGGTGGTAATTGAACCCACACCCCTGGTGTTGCAAGCGCCTTGCTCTACTAACTGAGCTACAGCATTCTTAACGCAGAGCTCTACATCTGTTGGTTACAGAATTCATTATCACGCGCTGTATAGAAACGCTAGAGACTCAGACCATTCTAAAAACAACTGGCTTTTAACCACGTGGATCCAGAGACAGAGATATGGGTGGGAGGGTTTATCACACCATTCATCTCCTGAGGAAAGTGTGATGTACTGTAGGCCTCGCTCACAGCAGAGTACTGACTGACCCAGTCAGACATACATTAGTCAAGACAAGACTAAATGACATTAGCTAAATGTAAGACAAGTCTAGTTTGAGCCTGCAGAATCCAGAATACCTTCCATTAGCAGGACTAGAATACCTCCCATTAGCAGGACTAGAATACCTCCCATTAGCAGGACTAGTCTAATTTTGGAGGAGCCTGAGGACCAGAATACCTTCCATTAGCAGGACTAGTCTAGTTTGAGCCTGGAGGACTCAGAATACCTTCCATTTGCAGGACTCAGAATACCTTCCATTAGCAGGACCAGACATTAGCAGGACTAGTCTAGTTTGAGCCTGGAGGACTCAGAATACCTTCCATTTGCAGGACTAGAATACCTCCCATTAGCAGGACTAGAATACCTCCCATTAGCAGGACTAGAATACCTCCCATTAGCAGGACTAGAATACCTCCCATTAGCAGGACTAGAATACCTCCCATTAGCAGGACTAGAATACCTCCCATTAGCAGGACTCAGAATACCTTCCATTTGCAGGACTAGTCTAGTTTGAGCCTGGAGGACCCAGAATACCTTCCATTTGCAGGACTAGTCTAGTTTGAGCCTGGAGGACCCAGAATACCTCCCATTAGCAGGACTAGTCTAGTTTGAGCCTGGAGGACCCAGAATACCTCCCATTAGCAGGACTAGTCTAGTTTGAGCCTGCAGAATCCAGAATACCTTCCATTAGCAGGACTAGAATACCTCCCATTAGCAGGACTAGAATACCTCCCATTAGCAGGACTAGTCTAGTTTGAGCCTGGAGGACCCAGAATACCTCCCATTAGCAGGACTAGTCTAGTTTGAGCCTGCAGAATCCAGAATACCTTCCATTAGCAGGACTAGAATACCTCCCATTAGCAGGACTAGAATACCTCCCATTAGCAGGACTAGTCTAGTTTGAGCCTGGAGGACCCAGAATGTGCTAATACTGGCAATACCAATTGTGTGTCTCTGTCTCTGTGTGTGTGTGTGTGTGTGTGTGTGTGTGTGTGTGTGTGTGTGTGTGTGTGTGTGTGTGTGTGTGTGTGTGTGTGTGTGTGTGTGTGTGTGTGTGTGTGTGTGTGTGTGTGTGTGTGTGTGTGTGTGTCTCTGTGTGTGTGTGTGTGTGTGTGTGTGTGTGTGTGTGTGTGTGTGTGTGTGTGTGTGTGTGTGTGTGTGTGTGTGTGTGTGTGTGTGTGTGTGTGTGTGTGTGTGTGTGTGTGTGTGTGTGTGTGTGTTACCTTCATCAGATCCAGCATGAGGCCACTCAGGATGGCCAGGTACCTCCGCTCCAGGGTTGTAGGGTGATTCACTGAGGGGAACTGCTGACACACACACACACGTACGGTTGTGAGGTTTCAGAGTGCAGTGTCTATGTTGAGATTCAGATGTGTCTGACTGGAGTTGACAGGAGACTGTTGTGTCTGAGGCCAGACGTCCTGCTAACGGGCCTAACACAGCTTTCACTATAGCAGGTACATGATTACCACCCCTCCCATGGATCTCTGTGTGGGAGTCTGGTGGACATGCATGTTTCTGTCTGTCTGAAGGTGTGTATCTCTGTGTGGGAGTGCATCAGGAGGCTGGTGGACATGCATGTGTCTGTCTGTCTGAAGGTGTGTATCTCTGTGTGGGAGTGCATCAGGAGGCTGGTGGACATGCATGTGTCTGTCTGTCTGAAGGTGTGTGACTCTGTGTGGGAGTGCATCAGGAGGCTGGTGGACATGCATGTGTCTGTCTGTCTGAAGGTGTGTATCTCTGTGTGGGAGTGCATCAGGAGGCTGGTGGACATGCATGTGTCTGTCTGTCTGAAGGTGTGTATCTCTGTGTGGGAGTGCATCAGGAGGCTGGTGGACATGCATGTGTCTGTCTGTCTGAAGGTGTGTGTCTCTGTGTGGGAGTGCATCAGGAGGCTGGTGGACATGCATGTGTCTGTCTGTCTGAAGGTGTGTGTTTCTGTGTGGGAGTGCATCAGGAGGCTGGTGGACATGCATGTGTCTGTCTGTCTGAAGGTGTGTGACTCTGTGTGGGAGTGCATCAGGAGGCTGGTGGACATGCATGTGTCTGTCTGTCTGAAGGTGTGTGTCTCTGTGTGGGAGTGCATCAGGAGGCTGGTGGACATGCATGTGTCTGTCTGTCTGAAGGTGTGTGTCTCTGTGTGGGAGTGCATCAGGAGGCTGGTGGACATGCATGTGTCTGTCTGTCTGAAGGTGTGTGTCTCTGTGTGGGAGTGCATCAGGAGGCTGGTGGACATGCATGTGTCTGTCTGTCTGAAGGTGTGTGTCTCTGTGTGGGAGTGCATCAGGAGGCTGGTGGACATGCATGTGTCTGTCTGTCTGAAGGTGTGTGTCTCTGTGTGGGAGTGCATCAGGAGGCTGGTGGACATGCATGTGTCTGTCTGTCTGAAGGTGTGTGTCTCTGTGTGGAGTGCATCAGGAGGCTGGTGGACATGCATGTGTCTGTCTGTCTGAAGGTGTGTGTCTCTGTGTGGGAGTGCATCAGGAGGCTGGTGGACATGCATGTGTCTGTCTGTCTGAAGGTGTGTGTCTCTGTGTGGGAGTGCATCAGGAGGCTGGTGGACATGCATGTGTCTGTCTGTCTGAAGGTGTGTGTCTCTGTGTGGGAGTGCATCAGGAGGCTGGTGGACATGCATGTGTCTGTCTGTCTGAAGGTGTGTGTCTCTGTGTGGGAGTGCATCAGGAGGCTGGTGGACATGCATGTGTCTGTCTGTCTGAAGGTGTGTGTCTCTGTGTGGGAGTGCATCAGGAGGCATGAATGTCCACCAGCCTCCACACTGTGGTATTTCACCCAGTAGATTTGAGAGTTTATCAAAATTGGATTTGTGAATTCTTTGTGGATCTGTGTAATCTGAGGGAAATATGTGTCTCTAATATGGTCATACATTGGGCAGGAGGTTAGGAAGTGCAGCTCAGTTTCCACCTCATTTTGTGGGCAGTGAGCACATAGCCTGTCTTCTCTTGAGAGCCAGGTCTGCCTACGGCGGCCTTTCTCAATAGCAAGGCTATGCTCACTGAGTCTGTACATCGTCAAAGCTTTCCTTAAGTTTGGGTCAGTCACAGTGGTCAGGTATTCTGCCACCGTGTACTCTCTGTGTAGGGCCAAATAGCATTCTAGTTTGCTCTGTTTTTTTGTTAATTCTTTCCAATGTGTCAAGT
>NW_025745428.1:469519-472019 GCF_021184085.1 Oncorhynchus gorbuscha
CACAGAATCCACAGTACTACTGTCAATCACAGCTACAACTACACTACCCATAATGCTTTGTATAACATGTGCCACAAATCCAACCCCTTAGAAAAACAAGTTAGATACTATGGCACTATTCTAAAAGTGAACCTGCTGGCGTAAACAGTAGCTAAGTATATTACATGATGATTTATCATCCAACCATCAGCGGATCCCAGCATCCCTAGAAAGTAGTGGACATTTCTAGACTATTCTGGTCTATTAAACATTCTCATGAGAAAGGTTCATCCTCTAGGTATTCACTGACCCTCTCCACATATTCTAGACTATTCTGGTCTATGAAACGTTATCATTAAAAAGGTTCATCCTCTAGGTATTCACTGACCCTCTCCACATATTCTAGACTATTCTGGTCTATGAAACGTTATCATTAAAAAGGTTCATCCTCTAGGTATTCACTGACCCTCTCCACATATTCTAGACTATTCTGGTCTATGAAACGTTATCATTAAAAAGGTTCATCCTCTAGGTATTCACTGACCCTCTCCACATATTCTAGACTATTCTGGTCTATGAAACGTTATCATTAAAAAGGTTCATCCTCTAGGTATTCACTGACCCTCTCCACATATTCTAGACTATTCTGGTCTATGAAACGTTATCATTAAAAAGGTTCATCCTCTAGGTATTCACTGACCCTCTCCACATATTCTAGACTATTCTGGTCTATGAAACGTTATCATTAAAAAGGTTCATCCTCTAGGTATTCACTGACCCTCTCCACATATTCTAGACTATTCTGGTCTATGAAACGTTATCATTAAAAAGGTTCATCCTCTAGGTATTCACTGACCCTCTCCACATATTCTAGACTATTCTGGTCTATGAAACGTTATCATTAAAAAGGTTCATCCTCTAGGTATTCACTGACCCTCTCCACATATTCTAGACTATTCTGGTCTATGAAACGTTATCATTAAAAAGGTTCATCCTCTAGGTATTCACTGACCCTCTCCACATATTCTAGACTATTCTGGTCTATGAAACGTTATCATTAAAAAGGTTCATCCTCTAGGTATTCACTGACCCTCTCCACATATTCAAAGACCAGGTAGAGTTTCCCTCTCCTCCTGAAAGCCTCTTTGAGTTCCACGATGTTCTCCTGTTTCAGCGTCCGCAGCATCTTCAGCTCCCTCAGCGTGGTCTCTTTAACCTCCTCATTCTCCTCGCTGTCTTTAAACTTCTTTATGGCCACCAGCTCATTGGTCTCCTGGAACACAGCATGTCAAGAGTGTCACGCTGAGGGATCCTGTCAGTGGGGGCTGCTGAGGGGAGGACGGCTCATAATAATGGCTGGAATGGAGCGAATGAAACGGTATAAAACACATCCATGTTATTTGTCACATGTGGTGAATACAACAGGAGACCTGACAGTGAACCGCTGACTTACAAGCCCTTAACCAACAGGTGTAGTAGACTTGACAGTGAACCGCTGACTTACAAGCCCTTAACCAACAGGTGGAGACCTGACAGTGAACCGCTGACTTACAAGCCCTTAACCAACAGGTGTAGTAGACCTGACAGTGAACCGCTGACTTACAAGCCCTTAACCAACAGGTGTAGGAGACCTGACAGTGAAACGCTGACTTACAAGCCCTTAACCAACAGGGGGAGACCTGACAGTGAACCGCTGACTTACAAGCCCTTAACCAACAGGTGTAGTAGACCTGACAGTGAAACGCTGACTTACAAGCCCTTAACCAACAGGTGTAGTAGACCTGACAGTGAAACGCTGACTTACAAGCCCTTAACCAACAGGGGGAGACCTGACAGTGAAACGCTGACTTACAAGCCCTTAACTAACAGGTGTAGTAGACCTGACAGTGAAACGCTGACTTACAAGCCCTTAACTAACAGGTGTAGTAGACCTGACAGTGAAACGCTGACTTACAAGCCCTTAACTAACAGGTGTAGTAGACCTAACAGTGAACCGCTTACTTACAAGCCCTTAACTAACAACGTAGTTCAAGAAATAGAGTTGATCAAATATTTACTAAATAAACAAAAGTTTTTTTTAAACGGTAAGCAAAACATCCCAGTTGGTTATGAGGTTGTAAACTGACAGCCGTCCCCTCTGTGTGTTTGATGTATTTGATACCATTCCACTGATTCCACTCCAGTCATTACCACGAGCCCGTCCTCCCCAATTAAGGTGCCACCAACCTCCTGTGGCTCCCACTGACGGTGGGACACCAGTGACAGTAACCCTAAATACTGTGACGGACTACGTTCGAATCCAGCTCTTCTTTGCGCCACAAGACAGTGTTTGTCCGCTGAGCTAAAGCCTAGGTCCTTGACAATCACTCTAATGTAAATCTTCAGGTTTCAGACAAGATTTCTCATCAAGGGAGCACAGCAGCAGGCCACTAAAAAGCAGGAAGGACCTGATTAGATGTATTTTAAGGGGTGTCAAAATCTGGGACCCTCCTCAGATCTTTTTGAAAGCACTGGACCCTCA
>NW_025745428.1:477019-482019 GCF_021184085.1 Oncorhynchus gorbuscha
TTCCAAGCCTGTTTGTCTGTCCTCTGTTACCTATACTGAAGGGTTCCAAGCCTGTTTGTCTGTCCTCTGTTACCTATATTGAAGGGTTCCAAGCCTGTTTGTCTGTCCTCTGTTACCTATATTGAAGGGCTCCAAGCCTGTTTGTCTGGTTCCAAGGGCCTGTTTGTCTGTCCTCTGTTACCTATATTGAAGGGTTCCAAGCCTGTTTGTCTGTCCTCTGTTACCTATATTGAAGGGTTCCAAGCCTGTTTGTCTGTCCTCTGTTACCTATATTGAAGGGTTCCAAGCCTGTTTGTCTGTCCTCTGTTACCTATATTGAAGGGCTCCAAGCCTGTTTGTCTGTCCTCTGTTACCTATATTGAAGGGTTCCAAGCCTGTTTGTCTGTCCTCTGTTACCTATATTGAAGGGTTCCAAGCCTGTTTGTCTGTCCTCTGTTACCTATATTGAAGGGTTCCAAGCCTGTTTGTCTGTCCTCTGTTACCTATACTGAAGGGTTCCAAGCCTGTTTGTCTGTCCTCTGTTACCTATATTGAAGGGTTCCAAGCTTGTTTGTTTGTCCTCTGTTACCTATATTGAAGGGCTCCAAGCCTGTTTGTCTGTCCTCTGTTACCTATACTGAAGGGTTCCAAGCCTGTTTGTCTGTCCTCTGTTACCTATATTGAAGGGTTCCAAGCCTGTTTGTCTGTCCTCTGTTACCTATATTGAAGGGTTCCAAGCCTGTTTGTCTGTCCTCTGTTACCTATATTGAAGGGCTCCAAGCCTGTTTGTCTGTCCTCTGTTACCTATATTGAAAGGTTCCAAGCCTGTTTGTCTGTCCTCTGTTACCTAGATTGAAGGGCTCCAAGCCTGTTTGTCTGTCCTCTGTTACCTATACTGAAGGGTTCCAAGCCTGTTTGTCTGTCCTCTGTTACCTATATTGAAGGGCTCCACGCCTGTTTGTCTGTCCTCTGTTACCTATACTGAAGGGTTCCAAGCCTGTTTGTCTGTCCTCTGTTACCTATACTGAAGGGTTCCAAGCCTGTTTGTCTGTCCTCTGTTACCTATACTGAAGGGCTCCAATCCTGTTTGTCTGTCCTCTGTTACCTATACTGAAGGGTTCCAAGCCTGTTTGTCTGTCCTCTGTTACCTATACTGAAGGGCTCCAAGCCTGTTTGTCTGTCCTCTGTTACCTATATTGAAGGGCTCCAAGCCTGTTTGTCTGTCCCTCTGTTACCTATACTGAAGGGCTCCAAGCCTGTTTGTCTGTCCTCTGTTACCTATACTGAAGGGCTCCAAGCCTGTTTGTCTGTCCTCTGTTACCTATACTGAAGGGCTCCAAGCCTGTTTGTCTGTCCTCTGTTACCTATATTGAAGGGCTCCAAGCCTGTTTGTCTGTCCCTCTGTTACCTATACTGAAGGGCTCCAAGCCTGTTTGTCTGTCCTCTGTTACCTATACTGAAGGGTTCCAAGCCTGTTTGTCTGTCCTCTGTTACCTATACTGAAGGGTTCCAAGCCTGTTTGTCTGTCCCTCTGTTACCTATACTGAAGGGTTCCAAGCCTGTTTTCTGTCCCTCTGTTACCTATATTGAAGGGCTCCAAGCCTGTTTGTCTGTCCTCTGTTACCTATACTGAAGGGCTCCAAGCCTGTTTGTCTGTCCTCTGTTACCTATACTGAAGGGCTCCAAGCCTGTTTGTCTGTCCTCTGTTACCTATACTGAAGGGTTCCAAGCCTGTTTGTCTGTCCCTCTGGTGCCTATACTGAAGGGTTCCAAGCCTGTTTGTCTGTCCTCTGTTACCTATACTGAAGGGCTCCAAGCCTGTTTGTCTGTCCTCTGTTACCTATACTGAAGGGCTCCAAGCCTGTTTGTCTGTCCTCTGTTACCTATATTGAAGGGTTCCAAGCCTGTTTGTCTGTCCTCTGTTACCTATACTGAAGGGCTCCAAGCCTGTTTGTCTGTCCTGAAGGGTTCCAAGCCTGTTTGTCTGTCCTCTGTTACCTGTTACCTATACTGAAGGGTTCCAAGCCTGTTTGTCTGTCCTCTGTTACCTATATTGAAGGGTTCCAAGCCTGTTTGTCTGTCCTCTGTTACCTATATTGAAGGGCTCCAAGCCTGTTTGTCTGTCCTCTGTTACCTATACTGAAGGGCTCCAAGCCTGTTTGTCTGTCCTCTGTTACCTATACTGAAGGGCTCCAAGCCTGTTTGTCTGTCCTCTGTTACCTATATTGAAGGGTTCCAAGCCTGTTTGTCTGTCCTCTGTTACCTATACTGAAGGGCTCCAAGCCTGTTTGTCTGTCCTCTGTTACCTATATTGAAGGGCTCCAAGCCTGTTTGTCTGTCCTCTGTTACCTATACTGAAGGGTTCCAAGCCTGTTTGTCTGTCCTCTGTTACCTATATTGAAGGGTTCCAAGCCTGTTTGTCTGTCCTCTGTTACCTATACTGAAGGGCTCCAAGCCTGTTTGTCTGTCCTCTGTTACCTATACTGAAGGGCTCCAAGCCTGTTTGTCTGTCCTCTGTTACCTATACTGAAGGGCTCCAAGCCTGTTACCTATTTGTCTGTCCTCTGTTACCTATACTGAAGGGCTCCAAGCCTGTTTGTCTGTCCTCTGTTACCTATACTGAAGGGTTCCAAGCCTGTTTGTCTGTCCTCTGGTGCCTATACTGAAGGGTTCCAAGCCTGTTTGTCTGTCCTCTGTTACCTATACTGAAGGGTTCCAAGCCTGTTTGTCTGTCCTCTGTTACCTATACTGAAGGGTTCCAAGCCTGTTTGTCTGTCCTCTGTTACCTATACTGAAGGGCTCCAAGCCTGTTTGTCTGTCCTCTGTTACCTATACTGAAGGGCTCCAAGCCTGTTTGTCTGTCCTCTGTCTGAAGGGTCCAAGCCTGTTTGTCTGTCCTCTGTTACCTATACTGAAGGGCTCCAAGCCTGTTTGTCTGTCCTCTGTTACCTATACTGAAGGGTTCCAAGCCTGTTTGTCTGTCCCTCTGGTGCCTATACTGAAGGGTTCCAAGCCTGTTTGTCTGTCCTCTGTTACCTATACTGAAGGGCTCCAAGCCTGTTTGTCTGTCCTCTGTTACCTATACTGAAGGGCTCCAAGCCTGTTTGTCTGTCCTCTGTTACCTATATTGAAGGGTTCCAAGCCTGTTTGTCTGTCCTCTGTTACCTATACTGAAGGGCTCCAAGCCTGTTTGTCTGTCCCTCTGCTGCCTATACTGAAGGGTTCCAAGCCTGTTTGTCTGTCCTCTGTTACCTATATTGAAGGGTTCCAAGCCTGTTTGTCTGTCCTCTGTTACCTATACTGAAGGGTTCCAAGCCTGTTTGTCTGTCCTCTGTTACCTATATTGAAGGGTTCCAAGCCTGTTTGTCTGTCCTCTGTTACCTATATTGAAGGGCTCCAAGCCTGTTTGTCTGTCCTCTGTTACCTATACTGAAGGGTTCCAAGCCTGTTTGTCTGTCCTCTGTTACCTATATTGAAGGGTTCCAAGCCTGTTTGTCTGTCCTCTGTTACCTATATTGAAGGGTTCCAAGCCTGTTTGTCTGTCCTCTGTTACCTATACTGAAGGGCTCCAAGCCTGTTTGTCTGTCCTCTGTTACCTATACTGAAGGGTTCCAAGCCTGTTTGTCTGTCCTCTGTTACCTATATTGAAGGGCTCCAAGCCTGTTTGTCTGTCCTCTGTTACCTATATTGAAAGGTTCCAAGCCTGTTTGTCTGTCCTCTGTTACCTAGATTGAAGGGCTCCAAGCCTGTTTGTCTGTCCTCTGTTACCTATACTGAAGGGTTCCAAGCCTGTTTGTCTGTCCTCTGTTACCTATATTGAAGGGCTCCAAGCCTGTTTGTCTGTCCTCTGTTACCTATACTGAAGGGCTCCAAGCCTGTTTGTCTGTCCTCTGTTACCTATACTGAAGGGCTCCAAGCCTGTTTGTCTGTCCTCTGTTACCTATATTGAAGGGCTCCAAGCCTGTTTGTCTGTCCCTCTGTTACCTATACTGAAGGGCTCCAAGCCTGTTTGTCTGTCCTCTGTTACCTATACTGAAGGGCTCCAAGCCTGTTTGTCTGTCCTCTGTTACCTATACTGAAGGGCTCCAAGCCTGTTTGTCTGTCCTCTGTTACCTATACTGAAGGGCTCCAAGCCTGTTTGTCTGTCCTCTGTTACCTATACTGAAGGGCTCCAAGCCTGTTTGTCTGTCCTCTGTTACCTATACTGAAGGGCTCCAAGCCTGTTTGTCTGTCCTCTGTTACCTATACTGAAGGGTTCCAAGCCTGTTTGTCTGTCCTCTGTTACCTATACTGAAGGGTTCCAAGCCTGTTTGTCTGTCCTCTGTTACCTATACTGAAGGGCTCCAAGCCTGTTTGTCTGTCCCTCTGGTGCCTATACTGAAGGGTTCCAAGCCTGTTTGTCTGTCCTCTGTTACCTATATTGAAGGGTTCCAAGCCTGTTTGTCTGTCCTCTGTTACCTATACTGAAGGGTTCCAAGCCTGTTTGTCTGTCCTCTGTTACCTATATTGAAGGGTTCCAAGCCTGTTTGTCTGTCCTCTGTTACCTATATTGAAGGGCTCCAAGCCTGTTTGTCTGTCCTCTGTTACCTATACTGAAGGGTTCCAAGCCTGTTTGTCTGTCCCTCTGGTACCTATACTGAAGGGCTCCAAGCCTGTTTGTCTGTCCCTCTGGTGCCCCAGACCTCTCCACTGCTGTTGGTCACGTGCTAACGGGCAGATGGTCAGTGAATCCCAAACGGTTTCTCTGTCAACAGAGATCATACTGACAGGGCCACTAGCTGGAACCTTGAAACCAGGGTGCCTCCTATGCAGGGATTACAACACTTCTCTAAACAACAGTCTGTCTGCAGAGATATCCATACCAGAGATATCCATACCAGAGATATCCATCCCAGAGATATCCATACCAGAGATATCCATACCAGAGATATCCAAGAGATATCCACACCAGAAATATCCACACCAGAAATATCCATACCAGAGATATCCATACCAGAGATATCCATACCAGAGATATCCAA
>NW_025745428.1:487019-522598 GCF_021184085.1 Oncorhynchus gorbuscha
AAATACTTTACTGATCTGCACTGAATTGATTAAATACTTTACTGATCTGCACTGAATGGATAAATACTTTACTGATCTGCACTGAATGGATAAATACTTTACTGATCTGCACTGAATGGATAAATACTTTACTGATCTGCACTGAATGGATACATACTTTACTGATCTGCACTGAATGGTTAAATACTTTACTGATCTGCACTGAATGGATAAATACTTTACTGATCTGCACTGAATGGATAAATACTTTACTGATCTGCACTGAATGGTTAAATACTTTACTGATCTGCACTGAATGATAAATACTTTACTGATCTGCACTGAATGGATAAATACTTTACTGATCTGCACTGAATGGATAAATACTTTAGATCAAATGGACAAAGGCCTTTACAGTCTGCACTGAATGGACCAAACTTTACAGACAGTCTTGCTTCTGAATCCATAAATCTACTATGTATGTAAGGACATTACTGATCGCAGGGATTGATAAAGCCACTCATCTGCTAATGGTAAAGCAAGTGGCTCTGAGAAGTAAAGACAGTAAAACAATATCAGACATTGCTATCTCAATCTGCATGAGACACGATGTCCCATCTTCTTCAAGTCCATAACATCTACAGTATGGTACAGGACATTGTAAGGGAGGGAAGAAGCCACACATTTATTCAAAGCCTACAAGCTCTGAGACAATGGCAGCTTCTTGTCAGTGGAAGGTATGTGTCTCGGCCAGTGCCTTTGTCTTCTAGAGAAAGGAGCATCCGCTTCATTCAAATATACAGTACCACACAGTATAATATACAGTACCAGGTAGTATAATATACAGTACCAGGTAGTATAAATACAGTACCAGGTAGTATAATATACAGTACCAGGTAGTATAATATACAGTACCAGGTAGTATAATATACAGTACCAGGTAGTATAATATACAGTACCAGGTAGTATAATATACAGTACCAGGTAGTATAATATACAGTACCAGGTAGTATAATATACAGTACCAGTCAAAAGTTTGGACTCATTTTCTTTATTTTTTACTATTTTCTACATTGTAGAATAATAGTGAAGACATCAAAACTATGAAAGAATGGGTGGCTACTTTGAAGAATCTCAAATATAAAATATATTTTGATTTGTTTAACACTTTTTTGGTTATTACATGATTCCATGTGTGTTATTTCATAGTTTTGATGTCTTCACTATTATTCTCCAATGTAGAAAATTGTAAAAAATAAAGAAAAACCCTTGAATGAGTAGGTGTGTCCAAACTTTTGACTGGTACTGCATGTGAAGTATAGATAGTTTTTACATTTTGTGGAAATATCAATGGTGAGTTTCCCAAAGCATTCATATCTAATGTGGTACATTACTTCTCTAAGTGTTTATTGAGGACCATGTTCATACTTCTAAAAGATACGATGGAGCTACAAGAAGCCCATTGTTACTAGTACTGACACTTGGCCTACCTACTGAATGCTGCGTATGCCGATGAAATATTAACGTTGTTTTGGGAATAAGCCACGGGGAGTCCTTCCAGAATGAGGTTATATCAGTATAAACATTTAATGAGGCAGTATGGCTTTCTTTAATGCCAGGCACAGAGTCAACCAATCACAAGATCAGATTCTGTGGGCTGATTATGTTGACATCCCTTCTTCAGTATTCAACCTTTCCTTGGAACATTTCCTTCTAATCCGATTGTGAAGATTTGAAACTAAGATGGGCACTGATCTCAAGTCAGACTACTGCCTATAGATTCCATGTGAAGATTTGAAACTAAGATGGGCGCTGATCTCAAGTCAGACTACTGCCTATAGATTCCATGTGAAGATTTGAAACTAAGATGGGCGCTGATCTCAAGTCAGACTACTGCCTATAGATTCCATGTGAAGATTTGAAACTAAGATGGGCGCTGATCTCAAGTCAGACTACTGCCTATAGATTCCATGTGAAGATTTGAAACTAAGATGGGCGCTGATCTCAAGTCAGACTACTGCCTATAGATTCCATGTGAAGATTTGAAACTAAGATGGGCGCTGATCTCAAGTCAGACTACTGCCTATAGATTCCATGTGAAGATTTGAAACTAAGATGGGCGCTGATCTCAAGTCAGACTACTGCCTATAGATTCCATGTGAAGATTTGAAACTAAGATGGGCGCTGATCTCAAGTCAGACTACTGCCTATGGATTCCATGTGAAGATTTGAAACTAAGATGGGCGCTGATCTCAAGTCAGACTACTGCCTATAGATTCCATGTGAAGATTTGAAACTAAGATGGGCGCTGATCTCAAGTCAGACTACTGCCTATAGATTCCATGTGAAGATTTGAAACTAAGATGGGCGCTGATCTCAAGTCAGACTACTGCCTATAGATTCCATGTGAAGATTTGAAACTAAGATGGGCGCTGATCTCAAGTCAGACTACTGCCTATAGATTCCATGTGAAGATTTGAAACTAAGATGGGCGCTGATCTCAAGTCAGACTACTGCCTATAGATTCCATGTGAAGATTTGAAACTAAGATGGGCGCTGATCTCAAGTCAGACTACTGCCTATAGATTCCATGTGAAGATTTGAAACTAAGATGGGCGCTGATCTCAAGTCAGACTACTGCCTATGGATTCCATGTGAAGATTTGAAACTAAGATGGGCGCTGATCTCAAGTCAGACTACTGCCTATGGATTCCATGTGAAGATTTGAAACTAAGATGGGCGCTGATCTCAAGTCAGACTACTGCCTATGGATTCCATGTGAAGATTTACTCAAGTTTTTAGAACACAAGGCATGCACTGGAAAAAATATGTGTGTATTTATTTATATCCCAACAGTACGCAACCATGTCTAATTTATCACAACCGTTACAGATAACTCATTCTAATTTATAAATCGCCCCAAATATATTCAGTCAATAAAAAAAGCAAGTGCAAATTTATTAAAACCGTAATATCAACTGGTTATATTATATCCTGGAACACAATCTGTACTATCAACTGGTTATATTATATCATGGAACACACTAATATCAACTGGTTATATTATATCCTGGAACACACTAATATCAACTGGTTATATTATATCATAGAACACACTAATATCAACTGGTTATATTATATCATAGAACACACTCTGTAATATCAACTGGTTATATTATATCATAGAACACACTAATATCAACTGGTTATATTATATCATAGAACACACTCTGTACTATCAACTGGTTATATTATATCATAGAACACACTCTGTACTATCAACTGGTTATATTATATCATAGAACACACTCTGCAATATCAACTGGTTATATTATATCATAGAACACACTCTGTACTATCAACTGGTTATATTATATCATGGAACACACTCTGTACTATCAACTGGTTATATTATATCATAGAACACACTCTGTACTATCAACTGGTTATATTATATCATAGAACACACTCTGTACTATCAACTGGTTATATTATATCATAGAACACACTCTGTACTATCAACTGGTTATATTATATCATAGAACACACTCTGTACTATCAACTGGTTATATTATATCATAGAACACACTCTGTACTATCAACTGGTTATATTATATCATAGAACACACTCTGTACTATCAACTGGTTATATTATATCATAGAACACACTCTGAACACATATCAACTGGTTATATTATATCATAGAACACACTCTGTACTATCAACTGGTTATATTATATCATGGAACACACTCTGCAATATCAACTGGTTATATTATATCATAGAACACACTAATATCAACTGGTTATATTATATCATAGAACACACTAATATCAACTGGTTATATTATATCATAGAACACACTCTGTACTATCAACTGGTTATATTATATGGAACACACTAATATCAACTGGTTATATTATATCATAGAACACACTCTGTACTATCAACTGGTTATATTATATAGAACACACTAATATCAACTGGTTATATTATATCATAGAACACACTCTGCAATATCAACTGGTTATATTATATCATAGAACACACTCTGTACTATCAACTGGTTATATTATATCATGGAACACACTCTGCAATATCAACTGGTTATATTATATCATAGAACACACTCTGTACTATCAACTGGTTATATTATATCATGGAACACACTAATATCAACTGGTTATATTATATCATAGAACACACTCTGTAATATCAACTGGTTATATTATATCATAGAACACACTCTGCAATATCAACTGGTTATATTATATCATAGAACACACTCTGTACTATCAACTGGTTATATTATATCATAGAACACACTCTGCAATATCAACTGGTTATATTATATCATAGAACACACTCTGTACTATCAACTGGTTATATTATATCATAGAACACACTCTGTACTATCAACTGGTTATATTATATCATAGAACACACTCTGTACTATCAACTGGTTATATTATATCATAGAACACACTCTGTACTATCAACTGGTTATATTATATCATAGAACACACTCTGCAATATCAACTGGTTATATTATATCATAGAACACACTCTGCAATATCAACTGGTTATATTATATCATGGAACACACTAATATCAACTGGTTATATTATATCATGGAACACACTCTGCAATATCAACTGGTTATATTATATCATGGAACACACTCTGCAATATCAACTGGTTATATTATATCGTGGAACACAATCTGTACTATCAACTGGTTATATTATATCATAGAACACACTCTGTACTATCAACTGGTTATATTATATCATAGAACACACTCTGTACTATCAACTGGTTATATTATATCATAGAACACACTCTGTACTATCAACTGGTTATATTATATCATGGAACACACTCTGCAATATCAACTGGTTATATTATATCGTGGAACACAATCTGTACTATCAACTGGTTATATTATATCATAGAACACACTCTAATATCAACTGGTTATATTATATCGTGGAACACACTCTGTACTATCAACTGGTTATATTATATCATAGAACACACTCTGCAATATCAACTGGTTATATTATATCATGGAACACACTCTGCAATATCAACTGGTTATATTATATCGTGGAACACAATCTGTACTATCAACTGGTTATATTATATCATAGAACACACTCTGTACTATCAACTGGTTATATTATATCATAGAACACACTCTGTACTATCAACTGGTTATATTATATCATAGAACACACTCTGTTATATTATATATCAACTGGTTATATTATATCATAGAACACACTCTGTACTATCAACTGGTTATATTATATCATAGAACACACTCTGTACTATCAACTGGTTATATTATATCATAGAACACACTCTGTACTATCAACTGGTTATATTATATCATAGAACACACTCTGTACTATCAACTGGTTATATTATATCATAGAACACACTCTGTACTATCAACTGGTTATATTATATCATAGAACACACTCTGTACTATCAACTGGTTATATTATATCATAGAACACACTCTGTACTATCAACTGGTTATATTATATCATGGAACACACTCTGTACTATCAACTGGTTATATTATATGGAACACACTAATATCAACTGGTTATATTATATCATAGAACACACTAATATCAACTGGTTATATTATATCATAGAACACACTCTGCAATATCAACTGGTTATATTATATCATAGAACACACTAATATCAACTGGTTATATTATATCATAGAACACACTCTGTACTATCAACTGGTTATATTATATCATAGAACACACTCTGTACTATCAACTGGTTATATTATATCATAGAACACACTCTGCAATATCAACTGGTTATATTATATCATAGAACACACTCTGTACTATCAACTGGTTATATTATATCATAGAACACACTAATATCAACTGGTTATATTATATCATAGAACACACTCTGTACTATCAACTGGTTATATTATATCATAGAACACACTCTGTACTATCAACTGGTTATATTATATCATAGAACACACTAATATCAACTGGTTATATTATATCATAGAACACACTCTGTACTATCAACTGGTTATATTATATCATAGAACACACTCTGTACTATCAACTGGTTATATTATATCATGGAACACACTAATATCAACTGGTTATATTATATCATAGAACACACTCTGCAATATCAACTGGTTATATTATATCGTGGAACACACTCTGTACTATCAACTGGTTATATTATATGGAACACACTAATATCAACTGGTTATATTATATCATAGAACACACTCTGTACTATCAACTGGTTATATTATATCATAGAACACACTCTGTACTATCAACTGGTTATATTATATCATAGAACACACTCTGTACTATCAACTGGTTATATTATATCATAGAACACACTCTGCAATACTATCAACTGGTTATATTATATCATAGAACACACTCTGTACTATCAACTGGTTATATTATATCATAGAACACACTAATATCAACTGGTTATATTATATCATAGAACACACTAATATCAACTGGTTATATTATATCATAGAACACACTCTGTACTATCAACTGGTTATATTATATGGAACACACTAATATCAACTGGTTATATTATATCATAGAACACACTCTGCAATATCAACTGGTTATATTATATCGTGGAACACACTCTGTACTATCAACTGGTTATATTATATCATAGAACACACTAATATCAACTGGTTATATTATATCATAGAACACACTCTGTAATATCAACTGGTTATATTATATCATAGAACACACTCTGCAATATCAACTGGTTATATTATATCATAGAACACACTCTGTACTATCAACTGGTTATATTATATCATAGAACACACTAATATCAACTGGTTATATTATATCATAGAACACACTCTGTACTATCAACTGGTTATATTATATCATAGAACACACTAATATCAACTGGTTATATTATATCATAGAACACACTCTGTACTATCAACTGGTTATATTATATCATAGAACACACTCTGTAATATCAACTGGTTATATTATATCATAGAACACACTCTGTACTATCAACTGGTTATATTATATCATAGAACACACTCTGTACTATCAACTGGTTATATTATATCATAGAACACACTCTGTACTATCAACTGGTTATATTATATCATAGAACACACTCTGCAATATCAACTGGTTATATTATATCATAGAACACACTCTGCAATATCAACTGGTTATATTATATCATAGAACACACTCTGTACTATCAACTGGTTATATTATATCATAGAACACACTCTGTAATATCAACTGGTTATATTATATCATAGAACACACTCTGTACTATCAACTGGTTATATTATATCATAGAACACACTCTAATATCAACTGGTTATATTATATCATAGAACACACTCTGTACTATCAACTGGTTATATTATATCATAGAACACACTCTGTACTATCAACTGGTTATATTATATCATAGAACACACTCTGTACTATCAACTGGTTATATTATATCATAGAACACACTCTGTACTATCAACTGGTTATATTATATCATAGAACACACTCTGTACTATCAACTGGTTATATTATATCATAGAACACACTCATATCAACTGGTTATATTATATCATAGAACACACTCTGTACTATCAACTGGTTATATTATATCATAGAACACACTCTAATATCAACTGGTTATATTATATCATAGAACACACTCTGTACTATCAACTGGTTATATTATATCATAGAACACACTCTGTAATATCAACTGGTTATATTATATCATAGAACACACTCTGTACTATCAACTGGTTATATTATATCATAGAACACACTCTGTACTATCAACTGGTTATATTATATCATAGAACACACTAATATCAACTGGTTATATTATATCATAGAACACACTCTGCAATATCAACTGGTTATATATTATATCATAGAACACACTCTGCAATATCAACTGGTTATATTATATCATAGAACACACTCTGTACTATCAACTGGTTATATTATATCATAGAACACACTCTGTACTATCAACTGGTTATATTATATCATAGAACACACTCTGTACTATCAACTGGTTATATTATATCATAGAACACACTCTGCAATATCAACTGGTTATATTATATCATAGAACACACTCTGTACTATCAACTGGTTATATTATATCATAGAACACACTAATATCAACTGGTTATATTATATCATAGAACACACTCTGTAATATCAACTGGTTATATTATATCATAGAACACACTCTAATATCAACTGGTTATATTATATCATAGAACACACTCTAATATCAACTGGTTATATTATATCATAGAACACACTCTGTACTATCAACTGGTTATATTATATCATAGAACACACTCTGTACTATCAACTGGTTATATTATATCATAGAACACACTAATATCAACTGGTTATATTATATCATAGAACACACTCTGTAATATCAACTGGTTATATTATATCATAGAACACACTCTGCAATATCAACTGGTTATATTATATCATAGAACACACTCTAATATCAACTGGTTATATTATATCATAGAACACACTCTGCAATATCAACTGGTTATATTATATCATAGAACACACTCTGCAATATCAACTGGTTATATTATATCATAGAACACACTCTGTAATATCAACTGGTTATATTATATCATAGAACACACTAATATCAACTGGTTATATTATATCATAGAACACACTCTGCAATATCAACTGGTTATATTATATCATAGAACACACTCTGCAATATCAACTGGTTATATTATATCATAGAACACACTAATATCAACTGGTTATATTATATCATAGAACACACTCTGTACTATCAACTGGTTATATTATATCATAGAACACACTCTGTACTATCAACTGGTTATATTATATCATAGAACACACTCTGCAATATCAACTGGTTATATTATATCATAGAACACACTCTGTACTATCAACTGGTTATATTATATCATAGAACACACTAATATCAACTGGTTATATTATATCATAGAACACACTCTGTAATATCAACTGGTTATATTATATCATAGAACACACTAATATCAACTGGTTATATTATATCATAGAACACACTAATATCAACTGGTTATATTATATCATAGAACACACTCTGCAATATCAACTGGTTATATTATATCATAGAACACACTCTGTACTATCAACTGGTTATATTATATCATAGAACACACTCTAATATCAACTGGTTATATTATATCATAGAACACACTCTAATATCAACTGGTTATATTATATCATAGAACACACTCTGCAATATCAACTGGTTATATTATATCATAGAACACACTAATATCAACTGGTTATATTATATCATAGAACACACTCTGCAATATCAACTGGTTATATTATATCATAGAACACACCTAATATCAACTGGTTATATTATATCATAGAACACACTATCAACTGGTTATATTATATCATAGAACACACTCTAATATCAACTGGTTATATTATATCATAGAACACACTCTGCAATATCAACTGGTTATATTATATCATAGAACACACTCTGCAATATCAACTGGTTATATTATATCATAGAACACACTCTGTAATATCAACTGGTTATATTATATCATAGAACACACTAATATCAACTGGTTATATTATATCATGGAACACACTCTGTAATATCAACTGGTTATATTATATCATAGAACACACTAATATCAACTGGTTATATTATATCATGGAACACACTCTGTAATATCAACTGGTTATATTATATCATAGAACACACTCTGTACTATCAACTGGTTATATTATATCATAGAACACACTCTGTACTATCAACTGGTTATATTATATGGAACACACTAATATCAACTGGTTATATTATATCATAGAACACACTCTGTACTATCAACTGGTTATATTATATCATAGAACACACTCTGTTATATTATATCATACTATCAACTGGTTATATTATATCATAGAACACACTAATATCAACTGGTTATATTATATCATAGAACACACTCTGCAATATCAACTGGTTATATTATATCATAGAACACACTAATATCAACTGGTTATATTATATCATGGAACACACTCTGTACTATCAACTGGTTATATTATATAGAACACACTAATATCAACTGGTTATATTATATCATAGAACACACTCTGCAATATCAACTGGTTATATTATATCGTGGAACACACTCTGTACTATCAACTGGTTATATTATATCATAGAACACACTCTGTACTATCAACTGGTTATATTATATGGAACACACTAATATCAACTGGTTATATTATATCATAGAACACACTCTGCAATATCAACTGGTTATATTATATCATAGAACACACTCTGCAATATCAACTGGTTATATTATATGGAACACACTAATATCAACTGGTTATATTATATCATAGAACACACTCTGCAATATCAACTGGTTATATTATATCCTGGAACACAATCTGTACTATCAACTGGTTATATTATATCATAGAACACACTAATATCAACTGGTTATATTATATCCTGGAACACACTAATATCAACTGGTTATATTATATCATAGAACACACTAATATCAACTGGTTATATTATATCATAGAACACACTAATATCAACTGGTTATATTATATCATAGAACACACTCTAATATCAACTGGTTATATTATATCATAGAACACACTCTGTAATATCAACTGGTTATATTATATCATAGAACACACTCTGCAATATCAACTGGTTATATTATATCATAGAACACACTCTGTACTATCAACTGGTTATATTATATCATAGAACACACTCTGCAATATCAACTGGTTATATTATATCATGGAACACACTAATATCAACTGGTTATATTATATCATAGAACACACTCTGCAATATCAACTGGTTATATTATATCATAGAACACACTCTGTACTATCAACTGGTTATATTATATCATAGAACACACTCTGCAATATCAACTGGTTATATTATATCATAGAACACACTCTGCAATATCAACTGGTTATATTATATCATAGAACACACTCTAATATCAACTGGTTATATTATATCATAGAACACACTCTGTACTATCAACTGGTTATATTATATCATAGAACACACTCTGTACTATCAACTGGTTATATTATATCATAGAACACACTCTGCAATATCAACTGGTTATATTATATCATAGAACACACTAATATCAACTGGTTATATTATATCATAGAACACACTCTGTACTATCAACTGGTTATATTATATCATAGAACACACTCTGAACAATGTATCAACTGGTTATATTATATCATATAACACATTATTATATATTATAATATCAACTGGTTATATTATATCATAGAACACACTCTGCAATATCAACTGGTTATATTATATCATAGAACACACTCTGCAATATCAACTGGTTATATTATATCATAGAACACACTCTGCAATATCAACTGGTTATATTATATCATAGAACACACTCTGCAATATCAACTGGTTATATTATATCATAGAACACACTCTGTAATATCAACTGGTTATATTATATCATAGAACACACTCTGCAATATCAACTGGTTATATTATATGGAACACACTAATATCAACTGGTTATATTATATCATAGAACACACTCTGCAATATCAACTGGTTATATTATATCATAGAACACACTCTGCAATATCAACTGGTTATATTATATCATAGAACACACTCTGCAATATCAACTGGTTATATTATATCATAGAACACACTCTGCAATATCAACTGGTTATATTATATCATAGAACACACTCTAATATCAACTGGTTATATTATATCATAGAACACACTAATATCAACTGGTTATATTATATCATAGAACACACTCTGCAATATCAACTGGTTATATTATATCATAGAACACACTAATATCAACTGGTTATATTATATCATAGAACACACTAATATCAACTGGTTATATTATATCATAGAACACACTAATATCAACTGGTTATATTATATCATAGAACACACTCTGCAATATCAACTGGTTATATTATATCATAGAACACACTAATATCAACTGGTTATATTATATCATAGAACACACTCTGTAATATCAACTGGTTATATTATATCATAGAACACACTCTGTACTATCAACTGGTTATATTATATCATAGAACACACTCTGTACTATCAACTGGTTATATTATATCATAGAACACACTCTGCAATATCAACTGGTTATATTATATCATAGAACACACTAATATCAACTGGTTATATTATATCATAGAACACACTCTGTACTATCAACTGGTTATATTATATCATAGAACACACTCTGCAATATCAACTGGTTATATTATATCATAGAACACACTCTGTAATATCAACTGGTTATATTATATCATAGAACACTAATATCAACTGGTTATATTATATCATAGAACACACTAATATCAACTGGTTATATTATATCATAGAACACACTCTGCAATATCAACTGGTTATATTATATCATAGAACACACTCTGCAATATCAACTGGTTATATTATATCATAGAACACACTCTGTACTATCAACTGGTTATATTATATCATAGAACACACTCTGCAATATCAACTGGTTATATTATATCATAGAACACACTCTGTACTATCAACTGGTTATATTATATCATAGAACACACTCTGTACTATCAACTGGTTATATTATATCATAGAACACACTCTGCAATATCAACTGGTTATATTATATCATAGAACACACTCTGTAATATCAACTGGTTATATTATATCATAGAACACACTCTGTACTATCAACTGGTTATATTATATCATAGAACACACTCACAATATCAACTGGTTATATTATATCATAGAACACACTCTAATATCAACTGGTTATATTATATCATAGAACACACTCTAATATCAACTGGTTATATTATATCATAGAACACACTCTGTACTATCAACTGGTTATATTATATCATAGAACACACTAATATCAACTGGTTATATTATATCATAGAACACACTCTAATATCAACTGGTTATATTATATCATAGAACACACTCTGCAATATCAACTGGTTATATTATATCATAGAACACACTCTGTACTATCAACTGGTTATATTATATCATAGAACACACTAATATCAACTGGTTATATTATATCATAGAACACACTCTGCAATATCAACTGGTTATATTATATCATAGAACACACTAATATCAACTGGTTATATTATATCATAGAACACACTAATATCAACTGGTTATATTATATCATAGAACACACTCTGCAATATCAACTGGTTATATTATATCATAGAACACACTAATATCAACTGGTTATATTATATCATAGAACACACTAATATCAACTGGTTATATTATATCATAGAACACACTAATATCAACTGGTTATATTATATCATAGAACACACTCTGCAATATCAACTGGTTATATTATATCATAGAACACACTCTGCAATATCAACTGGTTATATTATATCATAGAACACACTCTGCAATATCAACTGGTTATATTATATCATAGAACACACTCTGTACTATCAACTGGTTATATTATATCATAGAACACACTCTGTACTATCAACTGGTTATATTATATCATAGAACACACTCTGTACTATCAACTGGTTATATTATATCATAGAACACACTCTGCAATATCAACTGGTTATATTATATCATAGAACACACTAATATCAACTGGTTATATTATATCATAGAACACACTCTGCAATATCAACTGGTTATATTATATCATAGAACACACTAATATCAACTGGTTATATTATATCATAGAACACACTCTGCAATATCAACTGGTTATATTATATCATAGAACACACTCTGTACTATCAACTGGTTATATTATATCATAGAACACACTAATATCAACTGGTTATATTATATCATAGAACACACTCTGTACTATCAACTGGTTATATTATATCATAGAACACACTCTGCAATATCAACTGGTTATATTATATCATAGAACACACTCTGCAATATCAACTGGTTATATTATATCATAGAACACACTCTGCAATATCAACTGGTTATATTATATCATAGAACACACTAATATCAACTGGTTATATTATATCATAGAACACACTCTATCAATATCAACTGGTTATATTATATCATAGAACACACTCTGTACTATCAACTGGTTATATTATATCATAGAACACACTCTAATATCAACTGGTTATATTATATCATAGAACACACTCTGTACTATCAACTGGTTATATTATATCATAGAACACACTCTGTACTATCAACTGGTTATATTATATCATAGAACACTAATATCAACTGGTTATATTATATCTGAACACAATATCAACTGGTTATATTATATCATAGAACACACTCTGCAATATCAACTGGTTATATTATATCATAGAACACACTCTGCAATATCAACTGGTTATATTATATCATAGAACACACTAATATCAACTGGTTATATTATATCATAGAACACACTAATATCAACTGGTTATATTATATCATAGAACACACTCTGTAATATCAACTGGTTATATTATATCATAGAACACACTCTGTAATATCAACTGGTTATATTATATCATAGAACACACTCTGTACTATCAACTGGTTATATTATATCATAGAACACACTCTGTAATATCAACTGGTTATATTATATCATAGAACACACTAATATCAACTGGTTATATTATATCATAGAAACACACTAATATCAACTGGTTATATTATATCATAGAACACACTCTGTACTATCAACTGGTTATATTATATCATAGAACACACTAATATCAACTGGTTATATTATATCATAGAACACACTCTGTACTATCAACTGGTTATATTATATCATAGAACACACTAATATCAACTGGTTATATTATATCATAGAACACACTCTGTACTATCAACTGGTTATATTATATCATAGAACACACTCTGTACTATCAACTGGTTATATTATATCATAGAACACACTAATATCAACTGGTTATATTATATCATAGAACACACTCTGTACTATCAACTGGTTATATTATATCATAGAACACACTAATATCAACTGGTTATATTATATCATAGAACACACTCTGTATATCAACTGGTTATATTATATCATAGAACACACTAATATCAACTGGTTATATTATATCATAGAACACACTCTGTACTATCAACTGGTTATATTATATCATAGAACACACTCTGCAATATCAACTGGTTATATTATATCATAGAACACACTAATATCAACTGGTTATATTATATCATAGAACACACTCTGTACTATCAACTGGTTATATTATATCATAGAACACACTAATATCAACTGGTTATATTATATCATAGAACACACTCTGTACTATCAACTGGTTATATTATATCATAGAACACACTCTGTACTATCAACTGGTTATATTATATCATAGAACACACTAATATCAACTGGTTATATTATATCATAGAACACACTCTGTACTATCAACTGGTTATATTATATCATAGAACACACTCTGTACTATCAACTGGTTATATTATATCATAGAACACACTAATATCAACTGGTTATATTATATCATAGAACACACTCTGCAATATCAACTGGTTATATTATATCATAGAACACACTAATATCAACTGGTTATATTATATCATGGAACACACTCTGTACTATCAACTGGTTATATTATATGGAACACACTAATATCAACTGGTTATATTATATCATAGAACACACTCTGCAATATCAACTGGTTATATTATTATATCATAGAACACACTCAATACTATCAACTGGTTATATTATATCATAGAACACACTCTGTACTATCAACTGGTTATATTATATCATAGAACACACTAATATCAACTGGTTATATTATATCATAGAACACACTCTGTAATATCAACTGGTTATATTATATCATAGAACACACTAATATCAACTGGTTATATTATATCATAGAACACACTAATATCAACTGGTTATATTATATCATAGAACACACTCTGCAATATCAACTGGTTATATTATATCATAGAACACACTCTGTACTATCAACTGGTTATATTATATCATAGAACACACTAATATCAACTGGTTATATTATATCATGGAACACACTAATATCAACTGGTTATATTATATCATAGAACACACTAATATCAACTGGTTATATTATATCATAGAACACACTCTGTACTATCAACTGGTTATATTATATCATAGAACACACTAATATCAACTGGTTATATTATATCATAGAACACACTCTGTACTATCAACTGGTTATATTATATCATAGAACACACTAATATCAACTGGTTATATTATATCATAGAACACACTCTGTACTATCAACTGGTTATATTATATCATAGAACACACTAATATCAACTGGTTATATTATATCATAGAACACACTAATATCAACTGGTTATATTATATCATAGAACACACTCTGTACTATCAACTGGTTATATTATATCATAGAACACACTCTGCAATATCAACTGGTTATATTATATCATAGAACACACTCTGTAATATCAACTGGTTATATTATATCATAGAACACACTCTGTACTATCAACTGGTTATATTATATCATAGAACACACTAATATCAACTGGTTATATTATATCATAGAACACACTCTGTACTATCAACTGGTTATATTATATCATAGAACACACTCTGTACTATCAACTGGTTATTATATCATAGGTTATCAACTGGTTATATTATATCATAGAACACACTCTGTAATATCAACTGGTTATATTATATCATAGAACACACTCTGCAATATCAACTGGTTATATTATATCATAGAACACACTCTAATATCAACTGGTTATATTATATCATAGAACACACTATCAACTGGTTATATTATATCATAGAACACACTAATATCAACTGGTTATATTATATCATAGAACACACTCTGCAATATCAACTGGTTATATTATATCATAGAACACACTCTGTACTATCAACTGGTTATATTATATCATAGAACACACTCTGTACTATCAACTGGTTATATTATATCATAGAACACACTAATATCAACTGGTTATATTATATCATAGAACACACTCTGCAATATCAACTGGTTATATTATATCATAGAACACACTCTGTAATATCAACTGGTTATATTATATCATAGAACACACTCTAATATCAACTGGTTATATTATATCATAGAACACACTCTGCAATATCAACTGGTTATATTATATCATAGAACACACTCTGTACTATCAACTGGTTATATTATATCATATATTATCAACTGGTTATATTATAGAACACACTAATATCAACTGGTTATATTATATCATAGAACACACTAATATCAACTGGTTATATTATATCATAGAACACACTAATATCAACTGGTTATATTATATCATAGAACACACTAATATCAACTGGTTATATTATATCCTGGAACACACTAATATCAACTGGTTATATTATATCATAGAACACACTCTGCAATATCAACTGGTTATATTATATCATAGAACACACTCTGTACTATCAACTGGTTATATTATATCATAGAACACACTCTGCAATATCAACTGGTTATATTATATCATAGAACACACTAATATCAACTGGTTATATTATATCATAGAACACACTCTGCAATATCAACTGGTTATATTATATCATAGAACACACTCTGTACTATCAACTGGTTATATTATATCATAGAACACACTCTGCAATATCAACTGGTTATATTATATCATAGAACACACTCTGCAATATCAACTGGTTATATTATATCATAGAACACACTAATATCAACTGGTTATATTATATCATAGAACACACTCTGTACTATCAACTGGTTATATTATATCATAGAACACACTCTGTACTATCAACTGGTTATATTATATCATAGAACACACTCTGCAATATCAACTGGTTATATTATATCATAGAACACACTCTGTACTATCAACTGGTTATATTATATCATAGAACACACTCTGCAATATCAACTGGTTATATTATATCATAGAACACACTCTGCAATATCAACTGGTTATATTATATCATAGAACACACTCTAATATCAACTGGTTATATTATATCATAGAACACACTCTGTACTATCAACTGGTTATATTATATCATAGAACACACTCTGTACTATCAACTGGTTATATTATATCATAGAACACACTCTGTCCTATCAGCTCAGTTATATTATCAACTGGTTATATTATATCATAGAACACACTGACTGTAAGTTGCTTTATCAACTGCTAAATATATATATATAGAACATACTAATATCAACTGGTTATATTATATCATAGAACACACTCTGCAATATCAACTGGTTATATTATATCATAGAACACACTCTAATATCAACTGGTTATATTATATCATAGAACACACTCTGCAATATCAACTGGTTATATTATATCATAGAACACACTCTGTAATATCAACTGGTTATATTATATCATAGAACACACTAATATCAACTGGTTATATTATATCATAGAACACACTCTGCAATATCAACTGGTTATATTATATCATAGAACACACTAATATCAACTGGTTATATTATATCATAGAACACACTCTGCAATATCAACTGGTTATATTATATCATAGAACACACTCTGCAATATCAACTGGTTATATTATATCATAGAACACACTCTGCAATATCAACTGGTTATATTATATCATAGAACACACTCTGCAATATCAACTGGTTATATTATATCATAGAACACACTCTGTAATATCAACTGGTTATATTATATCATAGAACACACTCTAATATCAACTGGTTATATTATATCATAGAACACACTCTGCAATATCAACTGGTTATATTATATCATAGAACACACTAATATCAACTGGTTATATTATATCATAGAACACACTAATATCAACTGGTTATATTATATCATAGAACACACTAATATCAACTGGTTATATTATATCATAGAACACACTCTGCAATATCAACTGGTTATATTATATCATAGAACACACTCTAATATCAACTGGTTATATTATATCATAGAACACACTCTGCAATATCAACTGGTTATATTATATCATAGAACACACTCTGTACTATCAACTGGTTATATTATATCATAGAACACACTCTGTACTATCAACTGGTTATATTATATCATAGAACACACTCTGCAATATCAACTGGTTATATTATATCATAGAACACACTCATATCAACTGGTTATATTATATCATAGAACACACTCTGTACTATCAACTGGTTATATTATATCATAGAACACACTCTGTAATATCAACTGGTTATATTATATCATAGAACACACTCTAATATCAACTGGTTATATTATATCATAGAACACACTAATATCAACTGGTTATATTATATCATAGAACACACTCTGTAATATCAACTGGTTATATTATATCATAGAACACACTCTGTAATATCAACTGGTTATATTATATCATAGAACACACTCTGTAATATCAACTGGTTATATTATATCATAGAACACATCTGTAATATCAACTGGTTATATTATATCATAGAACACACTCTGCAATATCAACTGGTTATATTATATCATAGAACACACTCTGTACTATCAACTGGTTATATTATATCATAGAACACACTCTGTACTATCAACTGGTTATATTATATCATAGAACACACTCTGCAATATCAACTGGTTATATTATATCATAGAACACACTAATATCAACTGGTTATATTATATCATAGAACACACTCTGTACTATCAACTGGTTATATTATATCATAGAACACACTCTGCAATATCAACTGGTTATATTATATCATAGAACACACTCTGCAATATCAACTGGTTATATTATATCATAGAACACACTGTGTACTATCAACTGGTTATATTATATGGAACACACTAATATCAACTGGTTATATTATATCATAGAACACACTCTGCAATATCAACTGGTTATATTATATCATAGAACACACTCTGCAATATCAACTGGTTATATTATATGGAACACACTAATATCAACTGGTTATATTATATCATAGAACACACTCTGCAATATCAACTGGTTATATTATATCATGGAACACACTCTGTACTATCAACTGGTTATATTATATCATAGAACACACTAATATCAACTGGTTATATTATATCATAGAACACACTAATATCAACTGGTTATATTATATCATAGAACACACTAATATCAACTGGTTATATTATATCATAGAACACACTAATATCAACTGGTTATATTATATCATAGAACACACTAATATCAACTGGTTATATTATATCATAGAACACACTAATATCAACTGGTTATATTATATCATAGAACACACTCTGCAATATCAACTGGTTATATTATATCATAGAACACACTCTGTACTATCAACTGGTTATATTATATCATAGAACACACTCTGCAATATCAACTGGTTATATTATATGGAACACACTAATATCAACTGGTTATATTATATCATAGAACACACTCTGCAATATCAACTGGTTATATTATATCATAGAACACACTCTGTACTATCAACTGGTTATATTATATCATAGAACACACTCTGCAATATCAACTGGTTATATTATATCATAGAACACACTCTGTACTATCAACTGGTTATATTATATCATAGAACACACTCTAATATCAACTGGTTATATTATATCATAGAACACACTCTGTACTATCAACTGGTTATATTATATCATAGAACACACTCTGTACTATCAACTGGTTATATTATATCATAGAACACACTCTGTAATATCAACTGGTTATATTATATCATAGAACACACTCTGTACTATCAACTGGTTATATTATATCATAGAACACACTCTGCAATATCAACTGGTTATATTATATCATAGAACACACTCTGCAATATCAACTGGTTATATTATATCATAGAACACACTAATATCAACTGGTTATATTATATCATAGAACACACTCTGTACTATCAACTGGTTATATTATATCATAGAACACACTCTGTACTATCAACTGGTTATATTATATCATAGAACACACACTCAACTGTTATATCAACTGGTTATATATATGGGTTCAATCAGAACACATCTGGTTATAATATATAGAACACACTCTGCAATACACACTGTAAGTTTATATTATATCATAGAACACACTCTTATTATATATTATAATATCAACTGGTTATATTATATCATAGAACACACTCTGCAATATCAACTGGTTATATTATATCATAGAACACACTCTGCAATATCAACTGGTTATATTATATCATAGAACACACTCTGCAATATCAACTGGTTATATTATATCATAGAACACACTCTGCAATATCAACTGGTTATATTATATCATAGAACACACTAATATCAACTGGTTATATTATATCATAGAACACACTCTGCAATATCAACTGGTTATATTATATCATAGAACACACTAATATCAACTGGTTATATTATATCATAGAACACACTCTGTAATATCAACTGGTTATATTATATCATAGAACACACTCTAATATCAACTGGTTATATTATATCATAGAACACACTCTGCAATATCAACTGGTTATATTATATCATAGAACACACTCTGCAATATCAACTGGTTATATTATATCATAGAACACACTAATATCAACTGGTTATATTATATCATAGAACACACTCTGTAATATCAACTGGTTATATTATATCATAGAACACACTCTGCAATATCAACTGGTTATATTATATCATAGAACACACTAATATCAACTGGTTATATTATATCATAGAACACACTAATATCAACTGGTTATATTATATCATAGAACACACTAATATCAACTGGTTATATTATATCATAGAACACACTAATATCAACTGGTTATATTATATCATAGAACACACTAATATCAACTGGTTATATTATATCATAGAACACACTCTGCAATATCAACTGGTTATATTATATCATAGAACACACTGTACTATCAACTGGTTATATTATATCATAGAACACACTCTGTACTATCAACTGGTTATATTATATCATAGAACACACTCTGTAATATCAACTGGTTATATTATATCATAGAACACACTAATATCAACTGGTTATATTATATCATAGAACACACTCTGTACTATCAACTGGTTATATTATATCATAGAACACACTCTGCAATATCAACTGGTTATATTATATCATAGAACACACTAATATCAACTGGTTATATTATATCATAGAACACACTAATATCAACTGGTTATATTATATCATAGAACACACTAATATCAACTGGTTATATTATATCATAGAACACACTCTGCAATATCAACTGGTTATATTATATCATAGAACACACTCTGCAATATCAACTGGTTATATTATATCATAGAACACACTAATATCAACTGGTTATATTATATCATAGAACACACTCTGCAATATCAACTGGTTATATTATATCATAGAACACACTCTGTACTATCAACTGGTTATATTATATCATAGAACACACTCTGTACTATCAACTGGTTATATTATATCATAGAACACACTCTGCAATATCAACTGGTTATATTATATCATAGA
Organism: Oncorhynchus gorbuscha; assembly: GCF_021184085.1. Lineage (NCBI taxonomy): Eukaryota > Metazoa > Chordata > Actinopteri > Salmoniformes > Salmonidae > Oncorhynchus > Oncorhynchus gorbuscha. Next base: position 509,782 of record NW_025745428.1, read on the forward strand.
ACACACTAATATCAACTGGTTATATTATATCATAGAACACACTCTGTACTATCAACTGGTTATATTATATCATAGAACACACTCTGTACTATCAACTGGTTATATTATATCATAGAACACACTCTGTACAATATCAACTGGTTATATTATATCATAGAACACACTCTGTACTATCAACTGGTTATATTATATCATAGAACACACTCTGTAATATCAACTGGTTATATTATATCATAGAACACACTCTGCAATATCAACTGGTTATATTATATCATAGAACACACTCTGTAATATCAACTGGTTATATTATATCATAGAACACACTAATATCAACTGGTTATATTATATCATAGAACACACTAATATCAACTGGTTATATTATATCATAGAACACACTAATATCAACTGGTTATATTATATCATAGAACACACTCTGCAATATCAACTGGTTATATTATATCATAGAACACACTAATATCAACTGGTTATATTATATCATAGAACACACTAATATCAACTGGTTATATTATATCATAGAACACACTCTGCAATATCAACTGGTTATATTATATCATAGAACACACTCTGCAATATCAACTGGTTATATTATATCATAGAACACACTCTGTAATATCAACTGGTTATATTATATCATAGAACACACTCTGCAATATCAACTGGTTATATTATATCATAGAACACACTCTGTACTATCAACTGGTTATATTATATCATAGAACACACTCTGCAATATCAACTGGTTATATTATATCATAGAACACACACTAATATCAACTGGTTATATTATATCATAGAACACACTCTGTACTATCAACTGGTTATATTATATCATAGAACACACTAATATCAACTGGTTATATTATATCATAGAACACACTCTGCAATATCAACTGGTTATATTATATCATAGAACACACTCTGTACTATCAACTGGTTATATTATATCATAGAACACACTAATATCAACTGGTTATATTATATCATAGAACACACTCTGTACTATCAACTGGTTATATTATATCATAGAACACACTCTGCAATATCAACTGGTTATATTATATCATAGAACACACTCTGCAATATCAACTGGTTATATTATATCATAGAACACACTCTGTTATAATATCAACTGGTTATATTATATCATAGAACACACTCTAATATCAACTGGTTATATTATATCATAGAACACACTAATATCAACTGGTTATATTATATCATAGAACACACTCTGTACTATCAACTGGTTATATTATATCATAGAACACACTAATATCAACTGGTTATATTATATCATAGAACACACTCTGTACTATCAACTGGTTATATTATATCATAGAACACACTCTGTACTATCAACTGGTTATATTATATCATAGAACACACTAATATCAACTGGTTATATTATATCATAGAACACACTAATATCAACTGGTTATATTATATCATAGAACACACTCTGTACTATCAACTGGTTATATTATATCATAGAACACACTAATATCAACTGGTTATATTATATCATAGAACACACTAATATCAACTGGTTATATTATATCATAGAACACACTCTGTACTATCAACTGGTTATATTATATCATAGAACACACTCTGTAATATCAACTGGTTATATTATATCATAGAACACACTCTGTACTATCAACTGGTTATATTATATCATAGAACACACTCTGTACTATCAACTGGTTATATTATATCATAGAACACACTAATATCAACTGGTTATATTATATGGAACACACTAATATCAACTGGTTATATTATATCATAGAACACACTCTGTACTATCAACTGGTTATATTATATCATAGAACACACTCTGTAATATCAACTGGTTATATTATATCATAGAACACACTCTGTACTATCAACTGGTTATATTATATCATAGAACACACTAATATCAACTGGTTATATTATATCATAGAACACACTCTGTACTATCAACTGGTTATATTATATCATAGAACACACTCTGTACTATCAACTGGTTATATTATATCATAGAACACACTCTGTAATATCAACTGGTTATATTATATCATAGAACACACTCTGTACTATCAACTGGTTATATTATATCATAGAACACACTAATATCAACTGGTTATATTATATCGTGGAACACACTCTGTACTATCAACTGGTTATATTATATCATAGAACACACTAATATCAACTGGTTATATTATATCATAGAACACACTCTGTACTATCAACTGGTTATATTATATCATAGAACACACTCTGGTTATATTATATCAACTGGTTATATTATATCATAGAACACACTCTAATATCAACTGGTTATATTATATCATAGAACACACTCTGTACTATCAACTGGTTATATTATATCATAATATCAACTGGTTATATTATATCATAGAACACACTCTGTACTATCAACTGGTTATATTATATCATAGAACACACTAATATCAACTGGTTATATTATATCATAGAACACACTCTGTACTATCAACTGGTTATATTATATCATAGAACACACTAATATCAACTGGTTATATTATATCATAGAACACACTCTGCAATATCAACTGGTTATATTATATCATAGAACACACTAATATCAACTGGTTATATTATATCATAGAACACACTCTGTACTATCAACTGGTTATATTATATCATAGAACACACTCTAATATCAACTGGTTATATTATATCATAGAACACACTCTGCAATATCAACTGGTTATATTATATCATAGAACACACTAATATCAACTGGTTATATTATATCATAGAACACACTCTGTACTATCAACTGGTTATATTATATCATAGAACACACTCTGCAATATCAACTGGTTATATTATATCATAGAACACACTCTGTACTATCAACTGGTTATATTATATCATAGAACACACTCTGCAATATCAACTGGTTATATTATATCATAGAACACACTCTGTAATATCAACTGGTTATATTATATCATAGAACACACTCTGTACTAATATCAACTGGTTATATTATATCATAGAACACAACTATCAACTGGTTATATTATATCATAGAACACACTAATATCAACTGGTTATATTATATCATAGAACACACTCTGTACTATCAACTGGTTATATTATATCATAGAACACACTAATATCAACTGGTTATATTATATCATAGAACACACTCTGTACTATCAACTGGTTATATTATATCATAGAACACACTAATATCAACTGGTTATATTATATCATAGAACACACTCTGCAATATCAACTGGTTATATTATATCATAGAACACACTCTGCAATATCAACTGGTTATATTATATCATAGAACACACTAATATCAACTGGTTATATTATATCATAGAACACACTCTGTACTATCAACTGGTTATATTATATCATAGAACACACTCTGCAATATCAACTGGTTATATTATATCATAGAACACACTCTGCAATATCAACTGGTTATATTATATCATAGAACACACTCTGTACTATCAACTGGTTATATTATATCATAGAACACACTAATATCAACTGGTTATATTATATCATAGAACACACTCTGTACTATCAACTGGTTATATTATATCATAGAACACACTAATATCAACTGGTTATATTATATCATAGAACACACTCTGAACACACTAATATCAACTGGTTATATTATATCATAGAACACACTCTGCAATATCAACTGGTTATATTATATCATAGAACACACTCTGTAATATCAACTGGTTATATTATATCATAGAACACACTCTGCAATATCAACTGGTTATATTATATCATAGAACACACTCTGCAATATCAACTGGTTATATTATATCATATCAACTGGTTATATTATATCATAGAACACACTCTGTACTATCAACTGGTTATATTATATCATAGAACACACTCTGCAATATCAACTGGTTATATTATATCATAGAACACACTCTGTACTATCAACTGGTTATATTATATCATAGAACACACTAATATCAACTGGTTATATTATATCCTGGAACACACTAATATCAACTGGTTATATTATATCATAGAACACACTCTGTACTATCAACTGGTTATATTATATCATAGAACACACTAATATCAACTGGTTATATTATATCATAGAACACACTCTGCAATATCAACTGGTTATATTATATCATAGAACACACTAATATCAACTGGTTATATTATATCATAGAACACACTCTGCAATATCAACTGGTTATATTATATCATAGAACACACTCTGTACTATCAACTGGTTATATTATATCATAGAACACACTAATATCAACTGGTTATATTATATCATGGAACACACTAATATCAACTGGTTATATTATATCATAGAACACACTCTGCAATATCAACTGGTTATATTATATCATAGAACACACTCTGAACACACTCTGTACTATCAACTGGTTATATTATATCATAGAACACACTCTGTACTATCAACTGGTTATATTATATCATAGAACACACTCTGTACTATCAACTGGTTATATTATATCATAGAACACACTCTGTACTATCAACTGGTTATATTATATCATAGAACACACTAATATCAACTGGTTATATTATATCATAGAACACACTAATATCAACTGGTTATATTATATCATAGAACACACTCTGCAATATCAACTGGTTATATTATATCATAGAACACACTCTGTACTATCAACTGGTTATATTATATCATAGAACACACTCTGTACTATCAACTGGTTATATTATATCATAGAACACACTGTAATATCAACTGGTTATATTATATCATAGAACACACTCTGCAATATCAACTGGTTATATTATATCATAGAACACACTCTGTACTATCAACTGGTTATATTATATCATAGAACACACTCTGTACTATCAACTGGTTATATTATATCATAGAACACACTAATATCAACTGGTTATATTATATCATAGAACACACTCTGCAATATCAACTGGTTATATTATATCATAGAACACACTCTGTACTATCAACTGGTTATATTATATCATAGAACACACTAATATCAACTGGTTATATTATATCATAGAACACACTCTGCAATATCAACTGGTTATATTATATCATAGAACACACTCTGCAATATCAACTGGTTATATTATATCATAGAACACACTCTGCAATATCAACTGGTTATATTATATCCTGGAACACAATCTGTACTATCAACTGGTTATATTATATCATGGAACACACTAATATCAACTGGTTATATTATATCCTGGAACACACTAATATCAACTGGTTATATTATATAATGGAACACACTCTGCAATATCAACTGGTTATATTATATAATGGAACACACTCTGCAATATCAACTGGTTATATTATATCATAGAACACACTCTGCAATATCAACTGGTTATATTATATCATAGAACACACTAATATCAACTGGTTATATTATATCATAGAACACACTAATATCAACTGGTTATATTATATCATAGAACACACTCTGCAATATCAACTGGTTATATTATATCATAGAACACACTAATATCAACTGGTTATATTATATCATAGAACACACTCTGCAATATCAACTGGTTATATTATATCATAGAACACACTAATATCAACTGGTTATATTATATCATAGAACACACTCTGCAATATCAACTGGTTATATTATATCATAGAACACACTCTGTACTATCAACTGGTTATATTATATCATGGAACACACTAATATCAACTGGTTATATTATATCCTGGAACACACTAATATCAACTGGTTATATTATATCATAGAACACACTCTGCAATATCAACTGGTTATATTATATCATAGAACACACTCTGTACTATCAACTGGTTATATTATATCATAGAACACACTAATATCAACTGGTTATATTATATCATAGAACACACTCTGTACTATCAACTGGTTATATTATATCATAGAACACACTAATATCAACTGGTTATATTATATCATAGAACACACTCTGCAATATCAACTGGTTATATTATATCATGGAACACACTCTGCAATATCAACTGGTTATATTATATCATAGAACACACTCTGCAATATCAACTGGTTATATTATATCATAGAACACACTAATATCAACTGGTTATATTATATAATGGAACACACTCTGCAATATCAACTGGTTATATTATATCATGGAACACACTCTGCAATATCAACTGGTTATATTATATCATAGAACACACTCTGTACTATCAACTGGTTATATTATATCATGGAACACACTAATATCAACTGGTTATATTATATCATAGAACACACTCTGTACTATCAACTGGTTATATTATATCATAGAACACACTCTGTACTATCAACTGGTTATATTATATCATAGAACACACTCTGTACTATCAACTGGTTATATTATATCATAGAACACACTCTGTACTATCAACTGGTTATATTATATCATAGAACACACTCTGCAATATCAACTGGTTATATTATATCATAGAACACACTCTGTACTATCAACTGGTTATATTATATCATAGAACACACTCTGTACTATCAACTGGTTATATTATATCATAGAACACACTCTGTACTATCAACTGGTTATATTATATCATAGAACACACTCTGTACTATCAACTGGTTATATTATATCATAGAACACACTCTGTACTATCAACTGGTTATATTATATCATAGAACACACTCTGCAATATCAACTGGTTATATTATATCATAGAACACACTCTGCAATATCAACTGGTTATATTATATCATAGAACACACTAATATCAACTGGTTATATTATATGGAACACACTAATATCAACTGGTTATATTATATCATAGAACACACTCTACAATATCAACTGGTTATATTATATCATAGAACACACTCTGTACTATCAACTGGTTATATTATATGGAACACACTAATATCAACTGGTTATATTATATCATAGAACACACTCTGCAATATCAACTGGTTATATTATATCATAGAACACACTCTGCAATATCAACTGGTTATATTATATCATAGAACACACTCTGTACTATCAACTGGTTATATTATATCATAGAACACACTCTGCAATATCAACTGGTTATATTATATCATAGAACACACTCTGCAATATCAACTGGTTATATTATATCATAGAACACACTCTGTACTATCAACTGGTTATATTATATCATAGAACACACTAATATCAACTGGTTATATTATATCATAGAACACACTCTGTACTATCAACTGGTTATATTATATCATAGAACACACTAATATCAACTGGTTATATTATATCATAGAACACACTCTGCAATATCAACTGGTTATATTATATCATAGAACACACTCTGTACTATCAACTGGTTATATTATATCATAGAACACACTAATATCAACTGGTTATATTATATCATAGAACACACTCTGCAATATCAACTGGTTATATTATATCATAGAACACACTCTGCAATATCAACTGGTTATATTATATCATAGAACACACTCTGCAATATCAACTGGTTATATTATATCATAGAACACACTCTGCAATATCAACTGGTTATATTATATCATAGAACACACTCTGCAATATCAACTGGTTATATTATATCATAGAACACACTCTGCAATATCAACTGGTTATATTATATCATAGAACACACTCTGTACTATCAACTGGTTATATTATATCATAGAACACACTCTGTACTATCAACTGGTTATATTATATCATAGAACACACTCTGTACTATCAACTGGTTATATTATATCATAGAACACACTCTGTACTATCAACTGGTTATATTATATCATAGAACACACTCTGTACTATCAACTGGTTATATTATATCATAGAACACACTAATATCAACTGGTTATATTATATCATAGAACACACTCTGCAATATCAACTGGTTATATTATATCATAGAACACACTAATATCAACTGGTTATATTATATCATAGAACACACTCTGTACTATCAACTGGTTATATTATATCATAGAACACACTCTGCAATATCAACTGGTTATATTATATCATAGAACACACTCTGTACTATCAACTGGTTATATTATATCATAGAACAACTGGTTATATTATAATATCAACTGGTTATATTATATCATAGAACACACTCTGTACTATCAACTGGTTATATTATATCATAGAACACACTCTGTACTATCAACTGGTTATATTATATCATAGAACACACTCTGTAATATCAACTGGTTATATTATATCATGGAACACACTCTGCAATATCAACTGGTTATATTATATCATGGAACACACTCTGCAATATCAACTGGTTATATCATATCTGGAACACACTCTGCAATATCAACTGGTTATATTATATCATGGAACACAATCTGTACTATCAACTGGTTATATTATATCGTGGAACACAATCTGTACTATCAACTGGTTATATTATATCATAGAACACACTCTGTACTATCAACTGGTTATATTATATCATAGAACACACTAATATCAACTGGTTATATTATATCATAGAACACACTCTGTACTATCAACTGGTTATATTATATGGAACACACTAATATCAACTGGTTATATTATATCATAGAACACACTCTGCAATATCAACTGGTTATATTATATCATGGAACACACTAATATCAACTGGTTATATTATATCATAGAACACACTCTGTACTATCAACTGGTTATATTATATCATAGAACACACTCTGTACTATCAACTGGTTATATTATATCATAGAACACACTAATATCAACTGGTTATATTATATCATAGAACACACTCTGCAATATCAACTGGTTATATTATATCATAGAACACACTCTGCAATATCAACTGGTTATATTATATCATAGAACACACTCTGTACTATCAACTGGTTATATTATATCATAGAACACACTCTGCAATATCAACTGGTTATATTATATCATAGAACACACTCTGCAATATCAACTGGTTATATTATATCATAGAACACACTCTGTACTATCAACTGGTTATATTATATCATAGAACACACTAATATCAACTGGTTATATTATATCATAGAACACACTCTGTACTATCAACTGGTTATATTATATGGAACACACTAATATCAACTGGTTATATTATATCATAGAACACACTCTGCAATATCAACTGGTTATATTATATCATAGAACACACTCTGCAATATCAACTGGTTATATTATATCATAGAACACACTCTGTACTATCAACTGGTTATATTATATCATAGAACACACTCTGCAATATCAACTGGTTATATTATATCATAGAACACACTCTGCAATATCAACTGGTTATATTATATCATAGAACACACTCTGTACTATCAACTGGTTATATTATATCATAGAACACACTAATATCAACTGGTTATATTATATCATAGAACACACTCTGTACTATCAACTGGTTATATTATATCATAGAACACACTAATATCAACTGGTTATATTATATCATAGAACACACTCTGCAATATCAACTGGTTATATTATATCATAGAACACACTCTGTACTATCAACTGGTTATATTATATCATAGAACACACTAATATCAACTGGTTATATTATATCATAGAACACACTCTGCAATATCAACTGGTTATATTATATCATAGAACACACTCTGCAATATCAACTGGTTATATTATATCATAGAACACACTCTGCAATATCAACTGGTTATATTATATCATAGAACACACTCTGCAATATCAACTGGTTATATTATATCATAGAACACACTCTGCAATATCAACTGGTTATATTATATCATAGAACACACTCTGCAATATCAACTGGTTATATTATATCATAGAACACACTCTGTACTATCAACTGGTTATATTATATCATAGAACACACTCTGTACTATCAACTGGTTATATTATATCATAGAACACACTCTGTACTATCAACTGGTTATATTATATCATAGAACACACTCTGTACTATCAACTGGTTATATTATATCATAGAACACACTCTGTACTATCAACTGGTTATATTATATCATAGAACACACTCTGTACTATCAACTGGTTATATTATATCATAGAACACACTAATATCAACTGGTTATATTATATCATAGAACACACTCTGCAATATCAACTGGTTATATTATATCATAGAACACACTAATATCAACTGGTTATATTATATCATAGAACACACTCTGTACTATCAACTGGTTATATTATATCATAGAACACACTCTGCAATATCAACTGGTTATATTATATCATAGAACACACTCTGTACTATCAACTGGTTATATTATATCATAGAACACACTAATATCAACTGGTTATATTATATCATAGAACACACTCTGTACTATCAACTGGTTATATTATATCATAGAACACACTCTGTACTATCAACTGGTTATATTATATCATAGAACACACTCTGTACTATCAACTGGTTATATTATATCATGGAACACACTCTGCAATATCAACTGGTTATATTATATCATGGAACACACTCTGCAATATCAACTGGTTATATTATATCATGGAACACACTCTGCAATATCAACTGGTTATATTATATCATGGAACACAATCTGTACTATCAACTGGTTATATTATATCGTGGAACACAATCTGTACTATCAACTGGTTATATTATATCATAGAACACACTCTGTACTATCAACTGGTTATATTATATCATAGAACACACTAATATCAACTGGTTATATTATATCATAGAACACACTCTGTACTATCAACTGGTTATATTATATGGAACACACTAATATCAACTGGTTATATTATATCATAGAACACACTCTGCAATATCAACTGGTTATATTATATCGTGGAACACACTAATATCAACTGGTTATATTATATCATAGAACACACTCTGTACTATCAACTGGTTATATTATATCATAGAACACACTCTGTACTATCAACTGGTTATATTATATCATAGAACACACTCTGCAATATCAACTGGTTATATTATATCATGGAACACACTCTGCAATATCAACTGGTTATATTATATCATAGAACACACTCTGCAATATCAACTGGTTATATTATATCATGGAACACACTCTGCAATATCAACTGGTTATATTATATCATAGAACACACTCTGCAATATCAACTGGTTATATTATATCATAGAACACACTCTGTACTATCAACTGGTTATATTATATCATGGAACACACTAATATCAACTGGTTATATTATATCATGGAACACACTCTGCAATATCAACTGGTTATATTATATCATGGAACACACTCTGCAATATCAACTGGTTATATTATATACTGGAACACACTCTGCAATATCAACTGGTTATATTATATCATAGAACACACTCTGTACTATCAACTGGTTATATTATATACTGGAACACACTCTGCAATATCAACTGGTTATATTATATCCTGGAACACACTCTGCAATATCAACTGGTTATATTATATCCTGGAACACACTCTGCAATATCAACTGGTTATATTATATACTGGAACACACTCTGCAATATCAACTGGTTATATTATATAATGGAACACACTCTGCAATATCAACTGGTTATATTATATCATGGAACACACTCTGCAATATCAACTGGTTATATTATATCCTGGAACACACTCTGCAATATCAACTGGTTATATTATATCCTGGAACACACTCTGCAATATCAACTGGTTATATTATATCATGGAACACACTCTGCAATATCAACTGGTTATATTATATAATGGAACACACTCTGCAATATCAACTGGTTATATTATATCCTGGAACACAATCTGTACTATCAACTGGTTATATTATATCATGGAACACACTAATATCAACTGGTTATATTATATAATGGAACACACTCTGCAATATCAACTGGTTATATTATATCATGGAACACACTAATATCAACTGGTTATATTATATAATGGAACACACTCTGCAATATCAACTGGTTATATTATATCCTGGAACACACTCTTAGCAGTGGTCCGTTCATAGAAGTCTATGGCTGTGCGATGGCAAAGCCTCATTTTGTTAATTTAGAACCAAAACCTTTTCCAGTGTGAAGTGATGCGCATCTTGCGTCTGAAACAGTGACTCTCAAAGAGCTCAATTTGGTGAGTTGAAAGATCATTTTTTTCAGGGTTACAAACCAATATCTGTATTTCTTAAAAAAAAAATCAAAATACAGACGTTTGATGTAGTTTATTCAGCCTGTTCTTTGGAGTAAAATAAAAACATGGATGAACAATTCCACATTGAACACTGCATGGGGATGAATTATGACCACAACAGTAGGCATAGGCTTAATGATTCTGATGAAAATACGCTCTTTGTCTTTATAAAATGAATGTTTTTGCATATTTTCAGTGTGGAACTTGTCTATGTTTAGGGGGGGGGGTTATAGCTTAGGTACTAGCAGTTCGCAAATGATTCTTAAACAAAAAATAGACAGGGCGCAATTATTCCAAAACTGTAGCTCGTTGTTGAAACACATATTTCCCTAAAACTGACGTCATTTGGTAAGGAATGTACCCTGCGTATCCCATCAGTTTGTCACTTGTGCTCTCTCTCCGGCCTCGAGGTCACCAGGCTGCTCGTTATGGCGCACACCTGACACCATCGTTACACGCACCTGCGTATCATCAGCCCCACCTGGACTCCAACACCTCCCTGATTACCTTCCCTATATATGTCCCTCCCTTTGGTTCCTTCCCCAGGC
>NW_025745429.1:0-23514 GCF_021184085.1 Oncorhynchus gorbuscha
ACTAGGATACCTGCCTCCTCTACACTCTAACCACTAGGCTACCTGCCACCTCTACACTCTAACCACTAGACTACCCTGCCACCTCTACACTCTAACCACTAGGATACCTGCCTCCTCTACACTCTAACCACTAGGCTACCTGCCACCTCTACACTCTAACCACTAGACTACCCTGCCACCTCTACACTCTAACCACTAGGATACCTGCCTCCTCTACACTCTAACCACTAGGCTACCTGCCTCCTCTACACTCTAACCACTAGGCTACCTGCCACCTCTACACTCTAACCACTAGGCTACCTGCCACCTCTACACTCTAACCACTAGGCTACCCTGCCACCTCTACACTCTAACCACTAGGATACCTGCCTCCTCTACACTCTAACCACTAGGCTACCTGCCTCCTCTACACTCTAACCACTAGGCTACCTGCCACCTCTACACTCTAACCACTAGGCTACCTGCCACCTCTACACTCTAACCACTAGGCTACCTGCCTCCTCTACACTCTAACCACTAGGCTACCTGTCCCCTCTACACTCTACCCACTAGGCTACCTGCCACCTCTACACTCTAACCACTAGGATACCTGCCACCTCTACACTCTAACCACTAGGCTACCTGCCTCCTCTACACTCTAACCACTAGGCTACCTGCCTCCTCTACACTCTACCCACTAGGCTACCTGCCACCTCTACACTCTAACCACTAGGCTACCTGCCACCTCTACACTCTAACCACTAGGCTACCTGCCACCTCTACACTCTAACCACTAGGCTACCTGCCACCTCTACACTCTAACCACTAGGCTACCTGCCACCTCTACACTCTAAACACTAGGCTACCTGCCTCCTCTACACTCTAACCACTAGGCTACCTGCCTCCTCTACACTCTAACCACTAGGCTACCTGCCACCCACAGTAAAGTGAGTACATACATTTAACATGTGTACATGTTCTCTGTGGGAATTGAACCCACAACTTTGGGTACATAACGTCACACTGTTATCAACCGAGTCACACAGGACCGGTACACATTGTTCTGGAAGAACTATCAACAGTACACAGTGATACACAACAACGGCTCCTCTCTCACCTCTCCTCGATGCGAACCCAGAGGTCATTAAACTAGATCAGTAACACAACCATCTCACCTCTCCTCGATGCGAACCCAGAGGTCATTAAACTAGATCAGTAACACAACCATCTCACCTCTCTTCGATGCGAACCCAGAGGTCATTAAACTAGATCAGTAACACAACCATCTCACCTCTCCTCGATGCGAACCCAGAGGTCATTAAACTAGATCAGTAACACAACCATCTCACCTCTCCTCGATGCGAACCCAGAGGTCATTAAACTAGATCAGTAACACAACCATCTCACCTCTCTTCGATGCGAACCCAGAGGTCATTAAACTAGATCAGTAACACAACCATCTCACCTCTCCTCGATGCGAACCCAGAGGTCATTAAACTAGATCAGTAACACAACCATCTCACCTCTCCTCGATGCGAACCCAGAGGTCATTAAACTAGATCAGTAACACAAACCATCTCACCTCTCTTCGATGCGAACCCAGAGGTCATTAAACTAGATCAGTAACACAACCATCTCACCTCTCTTCGATGCGAACCCAGAGGTCATTAAACTAGATCAGTAACACAACCATCTCACCTCTCCTCGATGCGAACCCAGAGGTCATTAAACTAGATCAGTAACACAACCATCTCACTCTCTTCGATGCGAACCCAGAGGTCATTAAACTAGATCAGTAACACAACCATCTCACCTCTCCTCGATGCGAACCCAGAGGTCATTAAACTAGATCAGTAACACAACCATCTCACCTCTCCTCGATGCGAACCCAGAGGTCATTAAACTAGATCAGTAACACAACCATCTCACCTCTCTTCGATGCGAACCCAGAGGTCATTAAACTAGATCAGTAACACAACCATCTCACCTCTCCTCGATGCGAACCCAGAGGTCATTAAACTAGATCAGTAACACAACCATCTCACCTCTCTTCGATGCGAACCCAGAGGTCATTAAACTAGATCAGTAACACAACCATCTCACCATCTCTCTTCGATGCGAACCCAGAGGTCATTAAACTAGATCAGTAACACAACCATCTCACCCCTCCTCGATGCGAACCCAGAGGTCATTAAACTAGATCAGTAACACAACCATCTCACCTCTCTTCGATGCGAACCCAGAGGTCATTAAACTAGATCAGTAACACAACCATCTCACCTCTCCTCGATGCGAACCCAGAGGTCATTAAACTAGATCAGTAACACAACCATCTCACCTCTCCTCGATGCGAACCCAGAGGTCATTAAACTAGATCAGTAACACAACCATCTCACCTCTCTTCGATGCGAACCCAGAGGTCATTAAACTAGATCAGTAACACAACCATCTCACCTCTCCTCGATGCGAACCCAGAGGTCATTAAACTAGATCAGTAACACAACCATCTCACCTCTCCTCGATGCGAACCCAGAGGTCATTAAACTAGATCAGTAACACAACCATCTCACCTCTCTTCGATGCGAACCCAGAGGTCATTAAACTAGATCAGTAACACAACCATCTCACCTCTCTTCGATGCGAACCCAGAGGTCATTAAACTAGATCAGTAACACAACCATCTCACCTCTCCTCGATGCGAACCCAGAGGTCATTAAACTAGATCAGTAACACAACCATCTCACCTCTCTTCGATGCGAACCCAGAGGTCATTAAACTAGATCAGTAACACAACCATCTCACCTCTCCTCGATGCGAACCCAGAGGTCATTAAACTAGATCAGTAACACAACCATCTCACCTCTCCTCGATGCGAACCCAGAGGTCATTAAACTAGATCAGTAACACAACCATCTCACCTCTCTTCGATGCGAACCCAGAGGTCATTAAACTAGATCAGTAACACAACCATCTCACCTCTCCTCGATGCGAACCCAGAGGTCATTAAACTAGATCAGTAACACAACCATCTCACCTCTCTTCGATGCGAACCCAGAGGTCATTAAACTAGATCAGTAACACAACCATCTCACCTCTCTTCGATGCGAACCCAGAGGTCATTAAACTAGATCAGTAACACAACCATCTCACCCTCCTCGATGCGAACCCAGAGGTCATTAAACTAGATCAGTAACACAACCATCTCACCTCTCTTCGATGCGAACCCAGAGGTCATTAAACTAGATCAGTAACACAACCATCTCACCTCTCTTCGATGCGAACCCAGAGGTCATTAAACTAGATCAGTAACACAACCATCTCACCTCTCCTCGATGCGAACCCAGAGGTCATTAAACTAGATCAGTAACACAACCATCTCACCTCTCTTCGATGCGAACCCAGAGGTCATTAAACTAGATCAGTAACACAACCATCTCACCTCTCTTCGATGCGAACCCAGAGGTCATTAAACTAGATCAGTAACACAACCATCTCACCTCTCCTCGATGCGAACCCAGAGGTCATTAAACTAGATCAGTAACACAACCATCTCACCTCTCTTCGATGCGAACCCAGAGGTCATTAAACTAGATCAGTAACACAACCATCTCACCTCTCCTCGATGCGAACCCAGAGGTCATTAAACTAGATCAGTAACACAACCATCTCACCTCTCTTCGATGCGAACCCAGAGGTCATTAAACTAGATCAGTAACACAACCATCTCACCTCTCTTCGATGCGAACCCAGAGGTCATTAAACTAGATCAGTAACACAACCATCTCACCTCTCCTCGATGCGAACCCAGAGGTCATTAAACTAGATCAGTAACACAACCATCTCACCTCTCTCGATGCGAACCCAGAGGTCATTAAACTAGATCAGTAACACAACCATCTCACCTCTCTCGATGCGAACCCAGAGGTCATTAAACTAGATCAGTAACACAACCATCTCACCTCTCAGAGGTCATTCGATGTGAACCCAGAGGTCATTAAACTAGATCAGTAACACAACCATCTCACCTCTCCTCGATGCGAACCCAGAGGTCATTAAACTAGATCAGTAACACAACCATCTCACCTCTCTTCGATGCGAACCCAGAGGTCATTAAACTAGATCAGTAACACAACCATCTCACCTCTCTTCGATGCGAACCCAGAGGTCATTAAACTAGATCAGTAACACAACCATCTCACCTCTCTTCGATGCGAACCCAGAGGTCATTAAACTAGATCAGTAACACAACCATCTCACCTCTCTTCGATGCGAACCCAGAGGTCATTAAACTAGATCAGTAACACAACCATCTCACCTCTCTTCGATGCGAACCCAGAGGTCATTAAACTAGATCAGTAACACAACCATCTCACCTCTCTTCGATGCGAACCCAGAGGTCATTAAACTAGATCAGTAACACAACCATCTCACCTCTCTTCGATGCGAACCCAGAGGTCATTAAACTGTCTGTTTCTCTGATGTTTCCTCTGTTTGTTACGTCGTTTCTTCTTCAGCTTGCGGTCCGTCGTGTCCATCAGCTCCAGACTGGGGGAGTGACGAGGTATGTCGGGTAGTGGGTTGTCCTGCAGAGGGTGCTGTTGCTCCTCATCGTGGAATTCGTGGAGGAAAGGCTCCAGGTAAGGGGACTCATCCAGGTTCTGACCCGGAGAATGACCCGTCTGGTCGGTAGAGGATTTCGATCGACTGTGGTGATGGAGAGAATAATGTTAATTGATCATCCAAATGCCTTTGGAGTTAACATTTGAACAGATAGAAACATCCAAATGCCTTTGGAGTTAACATCTGAACTGCTGACACCAGCTTCCAATGCCTGGAAAATGCTACATTCAAATCAAATCAAATCAAATCAAATTTTATTTGTCACATACACATGGTTAGCAGATGTTAATGCGAGTGTAGTGAAATGCTTGTGCTTCTAGTTCCGACAATGCAGTGATAACCAACAAGTAATCTAACTAACAATTCCAAAACTACTGTCTTATACACAGTGTAAGGGGATAAGGAACATGTACATAAGGATATATGAATGAGTGATGGTACAGAGCAGCATACAGTAGATGGTATCGAGTACAGTATATACATATGAGATGAGTGTGTAGACAAAGTAAACAAAGTGGCATAGTTAAAGTGGCTAGTGATACATGTGTTACATAAGGATGCAGTCGATGTTGTAGAGTACAGTATATACATATGCATGTGAGATGAATAATGTAGGGTAAGTAACATTATATAAGGTAGCATTGTTTAAAGTGGCTAGTGATATATTTACATCATTTCCCATCAATTTCCATTATTAAAATGGCTGGAGTTGGGTCAGTGTCAATGACAGTGTGTTGGCAGCAGCCACTCAATGTTAGTGGTGGCTATTTAACAGTCTGATGGCCTTGAGATAGAAGCTGTTTTTCAGTCTCTCAGTCCCAGCTTTGATGCACCTGTACTGACCTCGCCTTCTGGATGATAGCGGGGTGAACAGGCAGTGGTTCGGGTGGTTGATGTCCTTGATGATCTTTATGGCCTTCCTGTAACAACGGGTGGTGTAGGTGTCCTGGAGGGCAGGTAGTTTGCCCCCGGTGATGCGTTGTGCAGTCCTCACTACCCTCTGGAGAGCCTTACGGTTGAGGGCGGAGCAGTTGCCGTACCAGGCGGTGATACAGCCCGCCAGGATGCTCTCGATTGTGCATCTGTAGAAGTTTGTGAGTGCTTTTGGTGACAAGCCGAATTTCTTCAGCCTCCTGAGGTTGAATAGGCGCTGCTGCGCCTTCTTCACGACGCTGTCAGTGTGAGTGGACCAATTCAGTTTGTCTGTGATGTGTATGCCGAGGAACTTAAAACTAGCTACCCTCTCCACTACTGTTCCATCGATGTGGATAGGGGGTGTTCCCTCTGCTGTTTCCTGAAGTCCACAATCATCTCCTTAGTTTTGTTGACGTTGAGTGTGAGGTTATTTTCCTGACACCACACTCCAAGGGCCCTCACCTCCTCCCTGTAGGCCGTCTCGTCGTTGTTGGTAATCAAGCCTACCACTGTTGTGTCGTCCGCAAACTTGATGATTGAGTTGGAGGCGTGCGTGGCCACGCAGTCGTGGGTGAACAGGGAGTACAGGAGAGGGCTCAGAACGCACCCTTGTGGGGCCCCCGTGTTGAGGATCAGCGGGGAGGAGATGTTGTTGCCTACCCTCACCACCTGGGGGTGGCCCGTCAGGAAGTCCAGTACCCAGTTGCACAGGGCGGGGTCGAGACCCAGGGTCTCGAGCTTGATGACGAGCTTGGAGGGTACTATGGTGTTGAATGCCGAGCTGTAGTCGATGAACAGCATTCTCACATAGGTATTCCTCTTGTCCAGGTGGGTTAGGGCAGTGTGCAGTGTGGTTGAGATTGCATCGTCTGTGGACCTATTTGGGCGGTAAGCAAATTGGAGTGGGTCTAGGGTGTCAGGTAGGGTGGAGGTGATATGGTCCTTGACTAGTCTCTCAAAGCACTTCATGATGACGGAAGTGAGTGCTACGGGGCGGTAGTCGTTTAGCTCAGTTACCTTAGCTTTCTTGGGAACAGGAACAATGGTGGCCCTCTTGAAGCATGTGGGAACAGCAGACTGGTATAGGGATTGATTGAATATGTCCGTAAACACACCGGCCAGCTGGTCTGCGCATGCTCGGAGGGCGCGGCTGGGGATGCCGTCTGGGCCTGCAGCCTTGCGAGGGTTAACACGTTTAAATGTCTTACTCACCTCGGCTGCAGTGAAGGAGAGACTGCATGTTTCCGTTGCAGGCCGTGTCAGTGGCACTGTATTGTCCTCAAAGCGGGCAAAAAGTTATTTAGTCTGCCTGGGAGCAAGACATCCTGGTCCGTGACTGGGCTGGATTTCATCTTGTAGTCCGTGATTGACTGTAGACCCTGCCACATGCCTCTTGTGTCTGAGCCATTGAATTGAGATTCCACTTTGTCTCTGTACTGACGCTTAGCTTGTTTGATAGCCTTACGGAGGGAATAGCTGCACTGTTTGTATTCAGTCATGTTGCCAGACACCTTGCCCTGATTAAAAGCAGTGGTTCGCGCTTTCAGTTTCACGCGAATGCTGCCATCAATCCACGGTTTCTGGTTAGGGAATGTTTTTATCATTGCTATGGGAACGACATCTTCGACGCACGTTCTAATGAACTCGCACACCGAATCAGCGTATTCGTCAATATTCCCATCTGACGCAATACGAAACATGTCCCAGTCCACGTGATGGAAGCAGTCTTGGAGTGTAGAGTCAGCTTGGTCTGACCAGCGTTGGACAGACCTCAGCGTGGGAGCCTCTTGTTTTAATTTCTGTCTGTAGGCAGGGATCAGCAAAATGGAGTCGTGGTCAGCTTTTCCGAAAGGGGGCGGGGCAGGGCCTTATATGCGTCGCGGAAGTTAGAGTAACAATGATCCAAGGTTTTACCACCCCTGGTTGCGCAATCGATATGCTGATAAAATTTAGGGAGTCTTGTTTTCAGATTGGCTTTGTTAAAATCCCCAGCTACAATGAATGCAGCCTCCGGATAAATGTTTTCCAGTTTGCAAAGAGTTAAATAAAGTTCGTTCAGAGCCATCGATGTGTCTGCTTGGGGGGATATATACGGCTGTGATTATAATCGAAGAGAATTCTCTTGGAAGATAATGCGGTCTACATTTGATTGTGAGGAATTCTAAATCAGGTGAACAGAAGGATTTGAGTTCCTGTATGTTTCCTTCATCACACCATGTCCCGTTAGTCATGAGGCATACACCCCCTCCACTCTTCTTACCAGATAGATGTTTGTTTCTGTCGGCGCGATGCGTGGAGAAACCCGTTGGCTGTACCGCCCTGGATAGCGTTTTCCCAGTAAGCCATGTCTCCGTAAAGCAGAGAACGTTGCAGTCTCTGATGTCCCTCTGGAATGCCACCCTTGCTCGGATTTCATCAACCTTGTTGTCGAGAGACTGGACATTGGCAAGAAGAATACTGGGAAGTGGTGCGCGATGTGCCCTTTTTCGGAGTCTGACCAGAACACCGCCGCGTTTCCCTCTTTTTCGGAGTCGTTTCCTTGGGTCGCTGCATGCGATCCATTCTGTTGTCCTGTTTGTAAGGCAGAACACAGGATCCGCGTCGCGGAAAACATATTCTTGGTCGTACTGATGGTGAGTTGACGCTGATCTTATATTCAGTAGTTCTTCTCGACTGTATGTAATGAAACCTAAGATGACCTGGGGTACTAATGTAAGAAATAACACGTAAAAAAACAAAAAACTGCATAGTTTCCTAGGAACGCGAAGCGAGGCGGCCATCTCAGTCGGCGCCAGTACCATTTATGCCCAAACAGGGGATTGTAGTCAGGGGTCAGGGTTGTTGCTTGGGAGGGAGAGGGGGGATTATAGCAAAATGTGTAGAATTTGAGTAAATTTATTAAAATTAAAAGAGCAACATTTTCTCTTAGCATCATGGAAAAATATTAACAAAAGCGATGAGCTATAAATCAGAAAAACAAACTATCCCTGCCCCATGGCAAAAAAAAAGTGTCGAATTTCAGGAAATTAGATTTTAAAAACGGCAACATTTTCTCTGTGCTTCATGCCCCCAAATGCAGTCATCCGGCCCTGATCGTTAGCTCCTCCACTGGCGAAAACCACGTACGGGAAATGTATGATCCTTGTGAAGCCTTACAGGAGAATCACAGGAATCATTCTTCAGACACATCTGCTTCGGATGAATCATTGGTCCATCATTCAAACAACAGCTAAACAGACATGGCTTCAGATCATTTATCAAACGTTACATAAATCTGTTGGAGATAAACTGGTCAAAACCCTATCCACTTTGTTGTCGCATATTTGCAATGAGATATTTACGATCCCTCCAGACATTCAGTGTCTCCTCCAATCTCCAGTCCTATTCATTTCAGAAAAAATGTGATGTGTGTGAAGTGTGTGAAGTGTGTGTGTGAAGTGTGTGTATGTGTGTGTGTGTGTAAAAAAGGGAGATATATATAGAGAGAGAGACTAACAGAGAGAGAGAGTGAAAGAGAGAAAGCTCAGATGAGATTCAGGAGGACATGCAGTATCTAACATTTTAACTTGTGATAAGGGTATTCTTTTTCCTAGGGTGAAACCCTATCTTCACCATCTCATCTCATCTCCTCTCTACGTGTGTCTGGGATTTAGGATCTGTGTGGGCCTGTCGTGGGGAGTAGTTAAGGTTAGAGATATAATCCATACAGCTATGTGGTGGTGAGGTTAGAGACAGGACGGAGATCCATATGCAGCTGACAGGAGAGATGAAGCAAGAGATTCAACTGATCACCAAAAAGAGATTGCCACCCAGGGAGTCTGGACAAGCAGACAGGAGAAGATAGGAAAGAGATCGTCACCCAAGGAGACTGGACAAGTAGACAGGAGAAGATAGGAAAGAGATCGTCACCCAGGGAGACTTGATTAGTGTAGTGTTAGCTAGCTACATAGCTGTCTTTGCTGTCTTCGTAGCATCGTATCCAAGATAATTGTGTTGTTTAGGTTTAGAGTGTGTAGTCTTAGAGTGATTATCTTAATTTACCGAGGTTAGCTAGCCAGCTATTTGTCGTCCTTAACGTAGGTGACTCTGCTAGCTAGCCAACGCTAGCCAACGTCTTCTGTATAGAACTCAACTACCCGGTCGCATTCACAGGTAGTATCACATTTTCACTTCATTTCATTACAGTACAACGGTTTGATTTGTTTGATCGTAGCTAGCTACTTAGCTAGCTACATAGCCGTCTTTGTATCAAAGATAATTGTGTAGTATAGAGCGATTTTCTAGGTTCGCTAGCCAGCTATTGTCGTTCTTTTAACGCAACGTAACGTAAACAACACTGCTAGCTAGCCAGCTAGCCCCCGAATAGCAACACTGCAGAAACTATTACACTCAACGGAACGACTTGATTAGTGTAGTGTCAACAACGCACCCACTGCCAGCTGGCCTACTTCAGCAGTACTGTATCATTTTAATCATTTTAGTCAATAAGATTCTTGCTACGTAGCTTAACTTTCTGAACATTCGAGACGTGTAGTCCACTTGTCATTCCAATCTCCTTTGCATTACCGTAGCCTCTTCTGTAGCCTGTCAACTATGTGTCTGTTTATCCCTGTTCTCTCCTCTCTGCACAGACCATACAAACGCTCCTCACCGCGTGGCCGCGGCCACCCTACTCTGGTGGTCCCAGCGCGCACGACCCACGTGGAGTTCCAGGTCTCCGGTAGCCTCTGGAACTGCCAATCTGCGGTCAACAAGGCAGAGTTCATCTCAGCCTATGCCTCCCTCCAGTCCCTCGACTTCTTGGCACTGACGGAAACATGGATCACCACAGACAACACTGCTACTCCTACTGCTCTCTCTTCGTCCGCCCACGTGTTCTCGCACACCCCGAGAGCGTCTGGTCAGCGGGGTGGTGGCACCGGGATCCTCATCTCTCCCAAGTGGTCATTCTCTCTTTCTCCCCTTACCCATCTGTCTATCGCCTCCTTTGAATTCCATGCTGTCACAGTTACAAGCCCTTTCAAGCTTAACATCCTTATCATTTATCGCCCTCCAGGTTCCCTCGGAGAGTTCATCAATGAGCTTGATGCCTTGATAAGCTCCTTTCCTGAGGACGGCTCACCTCTCACAGTTCTGGGCGACTTTAACCTCCCCACGTCTACCTTTGACTCTTTCCTCTCTGCCTCCTTCTTTCCACTCCTCTCCTCTTTTGACCTCACCCTCTCACCTTCCCCCCTACTCACAAGGCAGGCAATACGCTCGACCTCATCTTTACTAGATGCTGTTCTTCCACTAACCTCATTGCAACTCCCCTCCAAGTCTCCGACCACTGCCTTGTATCCTTTTCCCTCTCGCTCTCATCCAACACCTCCCACACTGCCCCTACTCGGATGGTATCGCGCCGTCCCAACCTTCGCTCTCTCTCCCCCGCTACTCTCTCCTCTTCCATCCTATCATCTCTTCCCTCCGCTCAAACCTTCTCCCACCTATCTCCTGATTCTGCCTCCTCAACCCTCCTCTCTTCCCTCTCTGCATCCCTTGACTCTCTATGTCCCCTATCCTCCAGGCCGGCTCGGTCCTCCCTCCCGCTCCGTGGCTCGATGACTCATTGCGAGCTCACAGAACAGGGCTCCGGGCAGCCGAGCGGAAATGGAGGAAAACTCGCCTCCCTGCGGACCTGGCATCCTTTCACTCCCCTCCTCTCTACATTTTCCTCCTCTGTCTCTGCTGCTAAAGCCACTTTCTACCACGCTAAATTCCAAGCATCTGCCTCTAACCCTAGGAAGCTCTTTGCCACCTTCCCCTCCCTCCTGAATCCTCCTCCCCCTCCCCCCTCCTCCCTCTCTGCAGATGACTTCGTCAACCATTTTGAAAAGAAGGTCGACGACATCCGATCCTCGTTGCTAAGTCAAACGACACCGCTGGTTCTGCTCACACTGCCCTACCCTGTGCTCTGACCTCTTTCTCCCCTCTCTCTCCAGATGAAATCTCGCGTCTTGTGACGGCCGGCCGCCCAACAACCTGCCCGCTTGACCCTATCCCCTCCTCTCTTCTCCAGACCATTTCCGGAGACCTTCTCCCTTACCTCACCTCGCTCATCAACTCATCCCTGACCGCTGGCTACGTCCCTTCCGTCTTCAAGAGAGCGAGAGTTGCACCCCTTCTGAAAAAACCTACACTCGATCCCTCCGATGTCAACAATTACAGACCAGTATCCCTTCTTTCTTTTCTCTCCAAAACTCTTGAACGTGCCGTCCTTGGCCAGCTCTCCCGCTATCTCTCTCTGAATGACCTTCTTGATCCAAATCAGTCAGGTTTCAAGACTAGTCATTCAACTGAGACTGCTCTCCTCTGTATCACGGAGGCGCTCCGCACTGCTAAAGCTAACTCTCTCTCCTCTGCTCTCATCCTTCTAGATCTATCGGCTGCCTTCGATACTGTGAACCATCAGATCCTCCTCTCCACCCTCTCCGAGTTGGGCATCTCCGGCGCGGCCCACGCTTGGATTGCGTCCTACCTGACAGGTCGCTCCTACCAGGTGGCGTGGCGAGAATCTGTCTCCTCACCACGCGCTCTCACCACTGGTGTCCCCCAGGGCTCTGTTCTAGGCCCTCTCCTATTCTCGCTATACACCAAGTCACTTGGCTCTGTCATAACCTCACATGGTCTCTCCTATCATTGCTATGCAGACGACACACAATTAATCTTCTCCTTTCCCCCTTCTGATGACCAGGTGGCGAATCGCATCTCTGCATGTCTGGCAGACATATCAGTGTGGATGACGGATCACCACCTCAAGCTGAACCTCGGCAAGACGGAGCTGCTCTTCCTCCCGGGGAAGGACTGCCCGTTCCATGATCTCGCCATAACGGTTGACAACTCCATTGTGTCCTCCTCCCAGAGCGCTAAGAACCTTGGTGTGATCCTTGACAACACCCTGTCGTTCTCAACTAACATCAAGGCGGTGGCCCGTTCCTGTAGGTTCATGCTCTACAACATCCGCAGAGTACGACCCTGCCTCACACAGGAAGCGGCGCAGGTCCTAATCCAGGCACTTGTCATCTCCCGTCTGGATTACTGCAACTCGCTGTTGGCTGGGCTCCCTGCCTGTGCCATTAAACCCCTTCAACTCATCCAGAACGCCGCAGCCCGTCTGGTGTTCAACCTTCCCAAGTTCTCTCACGTCACCCCGCTCCTCCGTTCTCTCCACTGGCTTCCAGTTGAAGCTCGCATCCGCTACAAGACCATGGTGCTTGCCTACGGAGCTGTGAGGGGAACGGCACCTCAGTACCTCCAGGCTCTGATCAGGCCCTACACCCAAACAAGGGCACTGCGTTCATCCACCTCTGGCCTGCTCGCCTCCCTACCACTGAGGAAGTACAGCTCCCGCTCAGCCCAGTCAAAACTGTTCGCTGCCCTGGCCCCCCAATGGTGGAACAAACTCCCTCACGACGCCAGGACAGCGGAGTCAATCACCACCTTCCGGAGACACCTGAAACCCCACCTCTTTAAGGAATACCTAGGATAGGATAAGTAATCCCTCGCCCCCCCTTAAGTTTTAGATGCACTATTGTTAAGTGACTGTCCCACTGGATGTCATAAGGTGAATGCACCAATTTGTAAGTCGCTCTGGATAAGAGCGTCTGCTAAATGACTTAAATGTAAATGTAAATGAGACTGGACAAGCAGACAGGAGAAGATAGGAAAGAGATCGTCACCCAAGGAGACTGGACAAGCAGACAGGAGAAGACAGGAAAGAGATCGTCACCCAGGGAGACTGGACAAGCAGACAGGAGAAGATAGGCCTACACAATGCTTTGCTTGCAAATGAGCAAATGTACATTAATCTGTACATTACTGTACAGTAAAATAATACAATCTTAATGTGGCCAGATTTGCCAGACCAATTTGGAAAGTCATGTTTATAGTGCAAGTGTCACACCCTGATCTGGTTCACCTGTCATTGTGCTTGTCTCCACCCCCCTCCAGGTGTCTCTAATCTTCCCCATTATCCCCGGTGTATTAATACCTGTGTTCTCAGTTTGTCTGTTGCCAGTTTGTCTTGTCTTGTCTTACCAGCTGTTTTTCCCCCTCTACCCCTGCTTCATGTTAGTTCATTGTTTCTAGTTCTGGCGGTTTTGTAAATAAACATTTGTTACTTTGAACTGTCTGCATCTGGGTCTTAACCTGAGGTCTGATAGCAAATCACCAAATCATTCAACACAATCTACACTGAACAAAAGTATAAACACAACATGCAATATTTTCAAAGATTTTTTTACCGAGTTACAGTTCATGAGGAATTCAGTCAATTCAAATGACTGGGAATACAGATATGCATCTGTTGGCCACAGATACCTTACACAAAATGGGCCTCGGGATCTCATCACTGGATTTTTGTGCATTCAAATTGTCAGTAAAGACATGATTACCACCAATCACTATGTACCACCAGTCACTGTATACCCCCAGTCACTATATACCACCAGTCACTATGTACCACCAGTCACTGTATACCCCCAGTCACTATATACCACCAGTCACTATGTACCACCAGTCACTGTATACCCCCAGTCACTATATACCACCAGTCACTATGTACCACCAGTCACTGTATACCCCCAGTCACTATATACCACCAGTCACTATGTACCACCAGTCACTGTATACCCCCAGTCACTATGTACCACCAGTCACTGTATACCCCCCAGTCACTATGTAACACCAGTCACTATGTACCATCAGTCACTATGTACCACCAGTCTCTATGTACCACCAGTCACTATGTACCACCAGTCACTATATACCACCAGTCGATATGTCCCACCAATCACTATGTACCATCAGTCACTATGTACCACCAGTCACTGTGTACCACCAGTTACTATGTACCCCCAGTCACTATATACCACCAGACACTATGTACCACCAGTCACGATGTACCACCAGTCACTATATACCACCAGTCACTATGTACCACCAGTCACTATATACCACAGTCACCATATACCATCAGTCACTATATACCACCAGCCACTATATACCACCAGTCACTATATACCACCAGTCACTATGTACCACCAGTCACTATATACCACCAGTCACTATATACCACCAGTCACTATGTACCACCAGTCACCATATACCACCAGTCACTATATACCACCAGCCACGATATACCACCAGTCACTATATACCACCAGTCACTATGTACCACCATTCACTATATACCACAGTCACTATATACCACCAGTCACTATATACCACCAGTCACTATGTACCACCAGTCACCATATACCACCAGTCACTATATACCACCAGCCACGATATACCACCAGTCACTATATACCACCAGTCACTATGTACCACCATTCACTATATACCACAGTCACTATATACCACCAGTCACTATGTACCACCAGTCACTATGCACCACCAGTCACTATGTACCACCAGTCACTATGTACCACCAGCCACTATGTACCACCAGTCACTATATACCACCAGTCACTATGTGCCACCAGTCACTATGTACCACCAGTCACTATATACCACCAGTCACTATGTACCACCAGTCACTATGTACCACCAGCCACTATGCACCACCGGTCACTATGTACCACCAGTCACTATATACCACCAGTCACTATGTACCACCAGCCACGATATACCACCAGCCACGATATACCACCAGTCACTATATACCACCAGTCACTATGTACCACCATTCACTATATACCACAGTCACTATATACCACCAGTCACTATGTACCACCAGTCACTATGCACCACCAGTCACTATGTACCACCAGTCACTATGTACCACCAGCCACTATGTACCGCCAGTCACTATGTACCGCAGGTCACTATGTACCACCAGTCACTATGTACCACCGGTCACTATGTACCACCAGTCACTATGTACCACCAGTCACTATGTACCACCAGTCACTAAGTACTACCAGTCACTATATACCACAGTCACTATATACCATCAATCACTATATACCACCAGCCACTATATACCACCAGTCACTATGTACCACCGGTCACTATGTACCACCAGTCACTTACAGTCACTATATACCACCAGCCACTATATACCACCAGTCACTATGTACCACAGTCACTATGTACCACCGGTCACTATATACCACCGGTCACTATGTACCACCAGTCACTATATACCACCAGTCACTATATACCACAGTCACTATATACCACCAGCCACTATGTACCACCAGTCACTATGTACCACCAGTCACTATGTACCACCAGTCACTATGCACCACCAGTCGCTATGTACCACCAGTCACTATGTACCACCAGTCACTGTGTACCACCGGTCACTATGTACCACCAGTCACTATATACCATTTACATTTAAGTCATTTATCCAGAGCGACTTACAAATTGGTTCATTCACCTTATGACATCCAGTGGAACAGCCACTTTACAATAGTGCATCTAAATATTTTAAGGGGGTGAGAAGGATTACTTTATCCTATCCTAGGTATTCCTTAAAGAGGTGGGGTTTCAGGTGTCTCCGGAAGGTGGTGATTGACTCCGCTGTCCTGGCGTCGTGAGGGAGTTTGTTCCACCATTGGGGAGCCAGAGCAGCGAACAGTTTTGACTGGGCTGAGCGGGAACTGTACTTCCTCAGTGGTAGGGAGGCGAGCAGGCCAGAGGTGGATGAACGCAGTGCCCTTATTTGGGTGTAGGGCCTGATCAGAGCCTGGAGGTACTGAGGTGCCGTTCCCCTCACAGCTCCGTAGGCAAGCACCATGGTCTTGTAGCGGATGCGAGCTTCAACTGGAAGCCAGTGGAGAGAGCGGAGGAGCGGGGTGACGTGAGAGAACTTGGGAAGGTTGAACACTAGACGGGCTGCGGCGTTCTGGATGAGTTGTAGGGGTTTAATGGCACAGGCAGGGAGCCCAGCCAACAGCGAGTTGCAGTAATCCAGACGGGAGATAACAAGTGCCTGGATTAGGACCTGCGCCACTTCCTGTGTGAGGCAGGGTCGTACTGTGCGGATGTTGTAGAGCATGAACCTACAGGAACGGGCCACCGCCTTGATGTTAGTTGAGAACGACAGGGTATTGTCCAGGATCACGCCAAGGTTCTTAGCGCTCTGGGAGGAGGACACAATGGAGTTGTCAACCGTGATGGCGAGATCATGGAACGGGCAGTCCTTCCCCGGGAGGAAGAGCAGCTCCGTCTTGCCGAAGTTCAGCTTGAGGTGGTGATCCGTCATCCATACTGATATGTCTGCCAGACATGCAGAGATGCGATTCACCACCTGGTCATCAGAAGGGGGAAAGGAGAAGATTAATTGTGTGTCGTCTGCATAGCAATGATAGGAGAGACCATGTGAGGTTATGACAGAGCCAAGTGACTGGGTGTATAGCGAGAATAGGAGAGGGCCTAGAACAGAGCCCTGGGGGACACCAGTGGTGAGAGCGCGTGGTGAGGAGACAGATTTTCGCCACGCCACCTGGTAGGAGCGACCTGTCAGGTAGGACGCAATCCAAGCGTGGGCCGCGCCGGAGATGCCCAACTCGGAGAGGGTGGAGAGGAGGATCTGATGGTTCACAGTATCGAAGGCAGCCGATAGGTCTAGAAGGATGAGAGCAGAGGAGAGAGAGTTAGCTTTAGCGGTGCGGAGCGCCTCCGTGATACAGAGAAGAGCAGTCTCAGTTGAATGACTAGTCTTGAAACCTGACTGATTTGGATCAAGAAGGTCATTCTGAGAGAGATAGCGGGAGAGCTGACCAAGGACGGCACGTTCAAGAGTTTTGAGAGAAAAGAAAGAAGGGATACTGGTCTGTAATTGTTGACATCGGAGGGATCGAGTGTAGTTTTTTTCAGAAG
Source organism: Oncorhynchus gorbuscha (assembly GCF_021184085.1). NCBI lineage: Eukaryota > Metazoa > Chordata > Actinopteri > Salmoniformes > Salmonidae > Oncorhynchus > Oncorhynchus gorbuscha. The sequence continues at coordinate 17,386 of NW_025745429.1, forward strand.
GGGTGCAACTCTCGCTCTCTTGAAGACGGAAGGGACGTAGCCAGCGGTCAGGGATAAGTTGATGAGCGAGGTGAGGTAAGGGAGAAGGTCTCCGGAAATGGTCTGGAGAAGAGAGGAGGGGATAGGGTCGAGCGGGCAGGTTGTTGGGCGGCCGGCCGTCACAAGACGCGAGATTTCATCTGGAGAGAGAGGGGAGAAAGAGGTCAGAGCACAGGGTAGGGCAGTGTGAGCAGAACCAGCGGTGTCGTTTGACTTAGCAAACGAGGATCGGATGTCGTCGACCTTCTTTTCAAAATGGTTGACGAAGTCATCTGCAGAGAGGGAGGAGGGGGATTCAGGAGGGAGGAGAAGGTGGCAAAGAGCTTCCTAGGGTTAGAGGCAGATGCTTGGAATTTAGAGTGGTAGAAAGTGGCTTTAGCAGCAGAGACAGAGGAGGAAAATGTAGAGAGGAGGGAGTGAAAGGATGCCAGGTCCACAGGGAGGCGAGTTTTCCTCCATTTCCGCTCGGCTGCCCGGAGCCCTGTTCTGTGAGCTCGCAATGAGTCGTCAAGCCACGGAGCGGGAGGGGAGGACCGAGCCGGCCTGGAAGATAGGGGACATAGAGAGTCAAAGGATGCAGAAAGGGAGGAGCGGAGGGTTGAGGAGGCAGAATCAGGAGATAGGTTGGAGAAGGTTTGAGCAGAGGGAAGAGATGATAGGATGGAAGAGGAGAGAGTAGCGGGGGAGAGAGAGCGAAGGTTGGGACGGCGCGATACCATCCGAGTAGGGGCAGTGTGGGAAGTGTTGGATGAGAGCGAGAGGGAAAAGGATACAAGGTAGTGGTCGGAGACTTGGAGGGTAGTTGCAATGAGGTTACCACCAGTCACTCTTTACCACCAGTCACTATGCACCACCAGTCACTATGTACCACCAGTCACTATGTACCACCAGTCACTCTTTACCACCAGTCACTATGCACCACCAGTCACTATGTACCACCAGTCACTATGTACCACCAGCCACTATATACCACCGGTCACTATGTACCACCAGTCACTATATACCACCAGTCACTATGTACCACCAGTCACTATGTACCACCAGCCACTATGTACCACCAGTCACTATATACCACCAGTCACTATGTACCACCAGTCACTATGTACCACCAGTCACTATGTACCACCAGTCAGACGTGTCACAACCATCATTTGAAGACAAATGGGAACTAAAAGAATAGGTCTAATCATGTCATTGATGTTCAGGTCGGAAAGATGGAGCCCGAGAAAGAGTTTCCGACTTCAAAGTTGGATGACCGTTTTGGATGTTGGATGAATATTTTCCCAGACGGACCTCGTTTCTTCCCAGTTATATTGAATGTGGCATTGCCACCAGTCTGAACATTCAGAACCTTCAGTCAATTACAACAGAGTACGAGCAAATCAACATTTCAACTCCATGTGTGGAGTGGAGGAGCTGTGTGGAGTGGAGGAGCTGTGTAGAGTGGAGGAGCTGTGTGGAGTGGAGCAGCTGTGTGGAGTGGAGGAGCTGTGTAGAGTGGAGGAGCTGTGTGGAGTGGAGGAGCTGTGTGGAGTGGAGGAGCTGTGTGGAGTGGAGGAGCTGTGTAGAGTGGAGTAGCTGTGTGGAGTGGAGGAGCTGTGTAGAGTGGAGGAGCTGTGTGGAGTGGAGGAGCTGTGTAGAGTGGAGGAGCTGTGTGGAGTGGAGGAGCTGTGTGGAGTGGAGGAGCTGTGTGGAGTGGAGGAGCTGTGTGGAGTGGAGGAGCTGTGTAGAGTGGAGCAGCTGTGTGGAGTGGAAGAGCTGTGTAGAGTGGAGCAGCTGTGTGGAGTGGAGGAGCTGTGTGGAGTGGAGGAGCTGTGTAGAGTGGAGGAGCTGTGTAGAGTGGAGCAGCTGTGTAGAGTGGAGCAGCTGTGTAGAGAGGGAGCAGCTGTGTAGAGTGGAGCAGCTGTGTAGAGTGGAGCAGCTGTGTAGAGAGGGAGCAGCTGTGTAGAGTGGAGCAGCTGTGTAGAGTGGAGCAGCTGTGTAGAGTGGAGCAGCTGTGTAGAGAGGGAGCAGCTGTGTAGAGTGGAGCAGCTGTGTGGAGTGGAGGAGCTGTGTAGAGTGGAGCAGCTGTGTAGAGAGGGAGCAGCTGTGTAGAGTGGAGCAGCTGTGTGGAGTGGAGGAGCTGTGTAGAGTGGAGGAGCTGTGTAGAGTGGAGGAGCTGTGTAGAGTGGAGCAGCTGTGTAGAGAGGGAGCAGCTGTGTAGAGTGGAGGAGCTGTGTAGAGTGGAGCAGCTGTGTGGAGTGGAGGAGCTGTGTAGAGTGGAGCAGCTGTGTGGAGTGGAGGAGCTGTGTAGAGTGGAGTAGCTGTGTGGAGTGGAGGAGCTGTGTAGAGTGGAGCAGCTGTGTAGAGAGGGAGCAGCTGTGTGGAGTGGAGTAGCTGTGTAGAGTGGAGCAGCTGTGTGGAGTGGAGCAGCTGTGTAGTGTGGAGTAGCTGTGTGGAGTGGAGGAGCTGTGTAGAGTGGAGCAGCTGTGTAGAGAGGGAGCAGCTGTGTGGAGTGGAGTAGCTGTGTAGAGTGGAGCAGCTGTGTGGAGTGGAGCAGCTGTGTAGAGTGGAGCAGCTGTGTAGAGTGGAGCAGCTGTGTAGAGTGGAGTAGCTGTGTAGAGAGGGAGGAGCTGTGTGGAGTGGGAGCAGCTGTGTAGAGTGGAGGAGCTGTGTAGAGTGGAGGAGCTGTGTGGAGTGGAGCAGCTGTGTAGAGTGGAGCAGCTGTGTGGAGTGGAGCAGCTGTGTGGAGTGGAGGAGCTGTGTAGAGTGGAGGAGCTGTGTAGAGTGGAGGAGCTGTGTAGAGTGGAGCAGCTGTGTGGAGTGGAGCAGCTGTGTAGAGTGGAGTAGCTGTGTGGAGTGGAGGAGCTGTGTGGAGTGGGAGTAGCTGTGTGGAGTGGAGGAGCTGTGTAGAGTGGAGGAGCTGTGTAGAGTGGAGGAGCTGTGTGGAGTGGAGCAGCTGTGTAGAGTGGAGCAGCTGTGTAGAGTGGAGCAGCTGTGTAGAGTGGAGCAGCTGTGTGGAGTGGAGTAGCTGTGTGGAGTGGAGTAGCTGTGTGGAGTGGAGCAGCTGTGTGGAGTGGAGGAGCTGTGTGGAGTGGAGGAGCTGTGTAGAGAGGGAGCAGCTGTGTAGAGTGGGAGCAGCTGTGTAGAGTGGAGTAGCTGTGTGGAGTGGAGGAGCTGTGTGGAGTGGGAGCAGCTGTGTGGAGTGGGAGCAGCTGCGTGGAGTGGGAGTAGCTGTGTAGAGTGGGAGCAGCTGCGTGGAGTGGAGGAGCTGTGTAGAGTGGAGTAGCTGTGTGGAGTGGGAGCAGCTGTGTAGAGTGGGAGCAGCTGTGTAGAGTGGAGGAGCTGTGTAGAGTGGAGTAGCTGTGTGGAGTGGAGGAGCTGTGTAGAGTGGAGGAGCTGTGTGGAGTGGAGGAGCTGTGTGGAGTGGAGGAGCTGTGTAGAGTGGAGGAGCTGTGTGGAGTGGAGGAGCTGTGTGGAGTGGAGGAGCTGTGTGGAGTGGAGGAGCTGTGTGGAGTGGAGGAGCTGTGTGGAGTGGAGGAGCTGTGTAGAGTGGAGGAGCTGTGTGGAGTGGAGGAGCTGTGTAGTCTAACCTACTGCTCTGAACACACAGTCCATTCAGCTTGTAAATGTTTGAATTTACAAGAACCCTTGGGATGTTCTGCAGTTGATTAAGTGGATAAGGCCTGTTCAGGCTACGAGGCTTTAGAGCTTTTTGGTCATTTTACCCACAACGAGGAATTTGTACGCAGTGTAACAAAACAACTACAAATTGTCAAATATTTCACAGTGACCAATGAGGAATTGACTGGGCTGGCAGGTAGCCAGGCGGAGTGTTGGGGGCAGCAACCCGAAAGCTTGTTGGTTCAAATCTCCGAGGGGACTAGATTAAAAAACTGTCAGTGTGCCTTTGAGGCTGGCACTTAACCCTAATTACTCCTGTAGGTCGCTCTGGATAAGAATGTATACTAAATTAAAAAATGAGGTCACATGACATGTTTTTGCCCTTTGTTATAATGTGTTTAATGTGTACAATATAATTGTCGTGTATAATTTGCAGTAATTATTTAGTCTGTGCATTAATGTGTTCTGTATAATTATAATGTGTATACTAACATATATAATGTGTATACTAACATATATAATGTGTATAGTAACATGTATAATGTGTATACTAACATATATAATGTGTATACTAACATGTATAATGTGTATACTAACATGTATAATGTGTATACTAACATGTATAATGTGTATACTAACATATATAATGTGTATACTAACATGTATAATGTGTATAGTAACATGTATAATGTGTACACTAACATGTATAATGTGCATATTAATGTGCAGGGATTATGTATCCCTGACGCTATAAGGATGTGTATGGTGTATACAGGAATATAAGGGTGTAAAAGCTGTATAAGGGTGTTAAAGGTGTATAAAGTTGTGTAAGGTGTATAAAGGTGTGTAAAGGTGTTTAAAGCTGTGTAAAAGCTATATAAGGGTGTTAAAGGTGTATAAAGTTGTGTAAGGTGTATAAAGGTGTGTAAAGGTGTATAAAGGTGTGTAAGGTGTATAAAGGTGTGTAAAGGTGTATAAGGGTGTGTAAAGGTGAATAGGGGTGTGTAAAGGTGTATAAAGGTGTGTAAGGTGTATAAAGGTGTATAAAGGTGTATAAGGGTGTGTAAGGTGTATAAAGGTGTGTAAAGGTGTATAAAGGTGTATAAGGGTGTGTAAGGTGTATAAAGGTGTGTAAAGGTGTATAAAGGTGTGTAAAGGTGTATAAAGGTGTAATATAATAATAATAATAATATATGCTATTTAGCAGACGCTTTTATCCAAAGCGACTTACAGTCATGTGTGCATACATTCTATGTATGGGTGGTCCCGGGATCGAACCCACTACCCTGGCGTTACAAGCGCCATGCTCTACCAACTGAGCTACAGAAGGACCACAGGTGTGTAAGTGTGTAAGGTGTATAAAGGTGTATAAAGTGTGTAAAGGTGTATAAAGGTGTATAAGGGTGTATAAAGGTGTGTAAGGTGTATACAGGTGTATAAGGGTGTATAAAGGTGTGTAAGGTGTATAAAGGTGTATAAAGGTGTATAAGGGTGTATAAAGGTGTATAAGGGTGTGTAAAGGTGTATAAAGGTGTATAAGGGTGTATAAAGGTGTATAAAGGTGTATAAAGGTGTGTAAGGGTGTATAAAGGTGTGTAAGGTGTGTAAGGGTGTATAAGGGTGTATAAAGGTGTGTAAGGTGTATAAGGGTGTATAAAGGTGTATAAAGGTGTATAAGGGTGTATAAGGGTATATAAAGGTGTGTAAGGTGTATAAAGGTGTGTAAGGGTGTATAAAGGTGTGTAAGGTGTGTAAGGGGTGTAAGGTGTATAAAGGTGTATAAGGGTGTATAAAGGTGTGTAAGGTGTATAAAGGTGTGTAAAGGTGTGTAAAGGTGTATAAAGGTGTATAAGGGTGTATAAAGGTGTGTAAGGGTGTATAAGGGTGTATAAAGGTGTGTAAGGTGTATAAGGGGTGTATAAAGGTGTATAAAGGTGTATAAGGGTGTATAAAGGTGTATAAAGGTGTGTAAAGGTGTATAAAGGTGTGTAAGGTGTATAAATGTGTGTAAGGGTGTATAAAGGTGTGTAAGGTGTGTAAGGGGTGTAAGGTGTATAAGGGTGTATAAAGTTGTGTAAGGTGTATAAAGGGTGTAATGTGTATAAAGGTGTAAAGGTGTATAAAGGTGTGTAATGTGTATAAAGGTGTGTAAAGGTGTATAAAGGTGTATAAGGGTGTATAAAGGTGTGTAAGGTGTATAAAGGTGTGTAAGGGTGTGTAAGGGTGTATAAGGGTGTATAAGGGTGTATAAAGGTGTGTAAGGGTATATGGGTGTATAAGGGTGTATAAGGGTGTATAAAGGTGTGTAAGTGTATAAGGTGTGTAAGGGTGTAAAAGGTTTATACGGGTGCTAAGATGGTAAAGGTGTACAAGGGTGTATATTAGGCTATGTACCCACATAGCCTAATGTTCCCCATGTCTACATAAGTCTATATTAGGGGTATTAATAAGGGTTAATTTTAATAGGCACACGTAACTGAACGAAGT
>NW_025745430.1:0-30000 GCF_021184085.1 Oncorhynchus gorbuscha
ATACCAGACAGGTAGTGTTGGCTTATATACCAGACAGGTAGTGTTGGTTTCTATACCAGACAGGTAGTGTTGGTTTCATACCAGACAGGTACCAGACAGGTAGTGTTGGTTTCCTATACCAGACAGGTAGTGTTGGTTTCTCTACCAGACAGGCAGCAGACAGGCAGTGTTGGTCTCTGACCCTAGTGACATGGTAGTGTTGGCTTTCTATACCAGACGTAGTGTTGGTTTCTATACCTGACTGGTTTCTTCACCAGACAGGTAGTGTTGGTTTCTATACCAGACAGGTAGAGTAGTTGGTCTCTATACTCAGACAGGTAGTAGTTAGTTTCTACACTGTAGCAGGTAGTGGTTGGTTTCTATACCAGACAGGTAGTGTTGGTTTCTATACCAGACAGGTAGTGTCGGTTTCTCTACCAGACAGGTGGTGCTGGTTTCTATACCAGACAGGTAGTGTTGGTTTCTATTAACTATTGTGCAGTGTTTGGTTTTCTACACCGGAGATGGCAGGCTGTGTTGGTTTCTCATACCGTAGACAGTAGTTGGTTTCTCACCACAGACAGGTAGTGTTGGTTTCTCTACCACGGCAGCGATAGTGTGTGGTTTCTATACCAGACACGGTAGTGTTGGTTTCTTCACTGGACAGGTAGTGTTGGTTTCTATACCAGACAGGTAGTGTTGGTTTCTATACTCAGACAGGTAGTGTTGGTTTCATAACACAGACAGGTAACCAGACAGGTAGTGTTGGCTTCTATACCAGACAGGTAGTGTTGGTTTCTATACCAGATGAAAACGCAGACAGGTAGTGTTGGTTTCTCTACCAGACAGGTAGTGTTGGTTTCTATACCAGACAGGTAGTGTTGGTTTTACATCAGATACAACAGACAGGGTAGTGTTGGTTTCTATACCAGACAGGTAGTGTTGGTTTCTTACCAGACAGGTACCAGACAGGTAGTGTTGGTTTCTATACCAGACAGGTAGTGTTGGTTTCATACCAGACAGGTAGTGTTGGTTTCTATATACCAGACAGGTAGTGTTATTTCTATACCAGACAGGTATTGCACCTGTGTGACAGGTAGTGTCGGTTTCTATACCAGACAGGTAGTGTTGGTTTCTATACCAGACAGGTAGTGTTGGTTTTTATACCAGAGCAGGTAGTGTTGGTTTCATACCAGACAGGTAGTGTTGGTTTCTATACCAGACAGGTAGTGTTGGTTTCTACAAAGTACCAGACAGGTAGTATAGGTTTCTATACCAGACAGGTAGCAGACAGGTAGTGTTGGTTTCATACCAGACAGGCAGTGTTGGTTTTCAGCACCAGACAGGCAGTGTTGGTTTCCTTTGCTGGCACGACAGGTAGTGTGGTTTCTACCAGACACAGGTGTTGGTTTTACACCATATGGTACTCCAGACAGGCAGTGGGTTTCTATACCAGACAGGTAGTGTTGGTTTCTATACCAGACAGGTAGTGAAAGAGCTGGCACCGACAGGTAGTGTTGGTTTCTCTACCAGACAGGTAGTGTTGGTTTCTATACCAGACAGGTAGTGTTGGTTTCTATACCAGACAGGTAGTTTGCTGGTTTCTATACCAGACAGGTAGTGTTGGTTTCTATACCAGACAGGTAGTGTTGGTTTCATATACTGCATGAGTAGGTAGTCAGTGGTTTCTATACCAGACAGGTAGTGTTGGTTTCTATACCAGACAGGTAGTGTTGGTTTCTATACCAGACAGGTAGTGTTGGTTTCTATACCAGACAGGTAGTGTTTTATGTCACACAGGTAGTATTGCTGGTTTCTATAACGACAGGCAGTGTTGGTTTCTATACCAGACAGGTAGTGTTGGTTTCTATACTGATGGTGTTGGTTTCTATACCAGACAGGCACCAGACAGGTAGTGTTGGTTTCTTATACTCAGACAGGTAGTGGTTGGTTTCTCTACCAGACAGGTAGTGTTGGTTTCTATACCAGACAGGCAGTGTTGGCTATACCAGACCAGGTGAGAGGCAGTGTTGGTTTATACCTATACCAGACAGGTAGTGTCGGGCTCCCTGATACCAGACAGGTAGTGTTGGTTTCTATACCAGACAGGTAGTGTTGGTTTCTATACCAGACAGGTTACAGAGACAGGTAGTGTTGGTTTCGTACCAGATAGGGTGTTGGTTTTATACCAGTACAGGTTGGTGTTGGTTTCTATACTCAGACAGGTAGTGGTTGGTTTCTGTTAACAGACAGGTAGTGTTAGTTTCCAGGCACGTAGTAGTTGGTTTCTATACCAGTACGTGGTAGTGCTGGTTTCCAGACAGGACAGTTGGTTTGCTAGCAACCAGACATGGTAGTGTTGGTTTCTATACCAGACAGGTAGTGTTGGATTACACAGACAGGTAGTGTTTGGTTTCCTATACCAGACAGGTAGTGTTGGTCTCTATACCAGACAGGTAGTGTTGGTTTCTATACCAGACAGGTAGTGTTGGTTTCTCTACCAGACAGGTAGTGTTGGTTTCCATAATGGCATTACAGTAGTGTTGGTTTCTATACCAGACAGGTATTGTTGGTTTATATAAACCAGACAGGTAGTGTTGGTTTCAGATAAACCGTGACAGGTATTGTTGGTTTATATACCAGACAGGTAGTGTTGGTTTCTATACCAGACAGGTATTGTTGGTTTATATACCAGACAGGTAGTGTTGGTTTCTATACCAGACAGGTATGTGTTGGTTTCTATACCAGACAGGTAGTGTTGGTTTCTATACCAGACAGGTAGTGTTGGTTTCTACCAGACAGGTAGTGTTGGTTTCTATACCAGACAGGTAGTGTCGGTTTTATATCAGACAGAGATAGTTGGTTTATATACCATAGGTAGTGTTGGTTTCTATACCAGACAGGTAGTGTTGGTTTCTAACAGACAGGCATTGTTGGTTTATATATCCAGACAGGTAGTAGTTATTTCTATACCAGACAGGTAGTGTTAGTTTCTTTATACCAGACAGGTAGTGTTATTTCATACCAGACAGGTAGTGTTGGTTTCTCTACCAGACAGGTAGTGTTGGTTTCTGCAGACAGGTAGTGTTGGTTTCTATACCAGACAGGTATTGTTGGTTTATATACCAGGCAGGTAGTGTTGGTTTCTATACCAGACAGGTAGTGTTGGTTTCTATGCAGACAGGTATTGTTGGTTTATACCAGACAGGGTAATGTTGATTTCTATACCAGACAGGTAGTGTTGGTTTCTATACCAGACAGGTAGTGTTGGTTTCTCTACCAGACAGGTAGTGTTGGTTTCTATACCAGACAGGTAGTGTTGGTTTCTATACCAGACGGTGCCAGACAGGTAGTGTTGATTTCTATACCAGACAGGTACCAGACAGGTAGTGTTGGTTTCTATACCAGACAGGTAGTGTTGGTTTCTATACCAGACAGGTAGTGTTGGTTTCTATACCAGACAGGTACCAGACGAGGTAGTGTTGGTTTCTATACCAGACAGGTAGTGTTGGTTTCTATACCCAGACACCAGGCGGCATTGGTTTCTATACCAGACAGGTGCCAGACAGGTAGTTGGTTTCTATACCAGACGGAAGTAGTGTTGGTTTCTATACCAGACAGGTACCAGACAGGTAGTGTTTTGAGTATTTGGTTTCTATACCAGACAGGTAGTGTTGGTTTCTATACCAGACAGGTAGTGTTGGTTTCTATACCAGACAGGTAGTGTTGGTTTCTATACCAGACAGGTAGTGTTGGTTTCTATACCAGACAGGTAGTGTTGGTTTCTATACCAGACAGGTAGTGTTGGTTTCTATACCCAGACAGGTAGTGTTGGTTTTCTATACCAGACAGGTACCAGACAGGTAGTGTTGGTTTCTATACCAGGCCAGGTACCAGACAAACTACCAGACAGGTAGTGTTGGTTTCTATACCAGACAGGTACCAGACAGTGTTGGTTTTCTATACCAGACAGGTAGTGTTGGTTTCTATACCAGACAGGTACCAGACAGGTAGTGTTGGTTTCTATACCAGACAGGTACCAGACAGGTAGTGTTGGTTTATATACTACCAGACAGGTAGTGTTGGTTTATATACCAGACAGGTTGTGTTGGTTTCTATACCAGACAGGTAGTGTTGGTTTCTATACCAGACAGGTAGTGTTGGTTTCTATACCAGACAGGTACCAGACAGGCAGTGTTGGTTTCTCTACCAGACAGGCAGTGTTGGTTTCATCCCAGACAGGTAGTGTTGGTTTCTATACCAGACAGGTAGTGTTGGTTTCTCTACCAGACAGGTAGTGACAGGTGGTGCTGGTTTCTATACCAGACAGGTAGTGTTGGTTTCAGATACCAGAACAGGTAGTGTTGGTTTCTATACCAGACAGGTAGTGTTGGTTTCTCTACCCAGACAGGTAGTGTTGGTTTCTATACCAGACAGGTAGTGTACCGTTCTATACCAGACAGGTATTGTTGGTTTCTATGCCAGACAGGTAGTGTTGGTTTCTATACCAGACAGGTAGTGTTGGTTTCTATACCAGACAGGTAGTGTTGGTTTCTCTACCAGACAGGTATTGTTGGTTTATACCAGACAGGTAGTGTTGGTTTCTATACCAGACAGGTAGTGTTGGTTTATATAGCAGACATTAGTGTTGGTTTCTATACCAGACGGAAGTAGTGTTGGTTTTCTCTACCAGACAGGTAGTGTTGGTTTCTATACCAGACAGGTAGTGTTGGTTTCTATATACCAGACAGGTATTGTTGGTTTTTAACCAGACAGGTAGTGTTGGTTTCTATACCAGACAGGTAGTGTTGGTTTCTCTACCAGACAGGTATTGTTGGTTTATATACCAGACAGGTAGTGTTGGTTTCTATACCAGACAGGTAGTGTTGGTTTCTATACCAGACAGGTAGTGGTTGGTTTCTCTACCAGACAGTTAGTGTTGGTTTCTATACCAGACAGGTAGTGTTGGTTTCTATACCAGACAGGTACCAGACAGGTAGTGTTGATTTCTATACCAGACAGGTACCAGACAGGTAGTGTTGGTTTCTATACCAGACAGGTAGTGTTGGTTTCTATACCAGACAGGTGGTGTTGGTTTCTATACCAGACAGGTACCAGACAGGTAGTGTTGGTTTCTATACCAGACAGGTAGTGTTGGTTTCCATACCAGACAGGTAGTGTTGGTTTCTATACCAGACAGGTAGTGTTGGTTTCTATACCAGACAGGTAGTGTTGGTTTCTATACCAGACAGGTACCAGACAGGTAGTGTTGGTTTTCTATACCAGACAGGTAGTGTTGGTTTTCTATACCAGACAGGTAGTGTTGGTTTTCTATACCAGACAGCAGGTAGTGTTGGTTTCTATACCAGACAGGTAGTGTTGGTTTCTATAACAGAGACAGGTAGTTCCTTGGTTTCTATACCAGACAGGTAGTGTTGATTTCTCCAGACAGGTAGTGTTGGTTTCTATACCAGACAGGTAGTGTTGGTTTCTATACCAGACAGGTAGTGTTGGTTTCTACTTACCAGACAGGTAGTGTTGGTTTCTATACCAGACAGGTAGTGTTGGTTTTATATACCAGACAGGTTTCTATAGTGTTGGTTTCAGTTTATACCAGACAGGTACCAGACAGGTAGTGTTGGTTTCTATACCAGACAGGTAGTGTTGGTTTCTATACCAGACAGGTAGTGTTGGTTTCTATACCAGACAGGTAGTGTTGGTTTTTACCATAGGTACCAGACAGGTAGTGTTGGTTTCTATACCAGACAGGTAGTGTTGGTTTATATACCAGACAGGTAGTGTTGGTTTCTGCAGACAGGTAGTGTTGGTTTCTATACCAGGTACCAGACAGGTAGTGTTGGTTTCTATACCAGACGGGTAGTGTTGGTTTCTATACCAGACAGGTACCAGACAGGTAGTGTTGGTTTCTATACCAGACAGGTAGTGTGGTTTCTGCACCAGACAGGTAGTGTTGGTTTCTATACCAGACAGGTAGTGTTGGTTTCTATACCAGACAGGTACCAGACAGGTAGTGTTGGTTTCTCTACCAGACAGGTAGTGTTGGTTTCTCTGCAGACAGGTAGTGTTGGTTTCTATACCAGACAGGTAGTGTTGGTTTCTATACCAGACAGGTACCAGACAGGTAGTGTTGGTTTCTATACCAGACAGGTACCAGACAGGTAGTGTTGGTTTCTATACCAGACAGGTAGTGTTGGTTTCTATACCAGACAGGTAGTGTTGGTTTCTCTATGCCAGACAGGTACCAGACAGGTAGTGTTGGTTTCTATACCAGACAGGTATGTTGGTTTCTATACCAGACAGGTAGTGTTGGTTTTCTATACCAGACAGGTAGTGTTGGTTTCTATACCAGACAGGTAGTGTTGGTTTCTCTACCAGACAGGTAGTGTTGGTTTCTATACCAGACAGGTAGTGTTGGTTTCACATACCAGACAGGTATTGTTGGTTTTATATACCAGACAGGTAGTGTTGGTTTCTATACCAGACAGGTAGTGTTGGTTTCTATACCAGACAGGTAGTGTTGGTTTATATAACCAGACAGGTAGTGTTGGTTTCTATACCAGACAGGTACCAGACAGGTAGTGTTGGTTTCTATACCAGACAAGGTAGTGTTGGTTTCTATACCAGACAGGTAGTGTTGGTTTCTATACCAGACAGGTAGTGTTGGTTTCTCTACCAGACAGGTACCAGACAGGTAGTGTTGGTTTCTATACCAGACAGGTAGTGTTGGTTTATATACCAGACAGGTAGTGTTGGTTTCTATACCAGACAGGTAGTGTTGGTTTCTATACCAGACAGGTAGTGTTGGTTTCTATACCAGACAGGTACCAGACAGGTAGTGTTGGTTTCTATACCAGACAGGTAGTGTTGGTTTCTATACCAGACAGGTAGTGTTGGTTTCTATACCAGACAGGTAGTGTTGGTTTATATACCAGACAGGTAGTGTTGGTTTCTATACCAGACAGGTAGTGTTGGTTTTTATACCAGACAGGTAGTGTTGGTTTCTATACCAGACAGGTAGTGTTGGTTTCTATACCAGACAGGTAGTGTTGGTTTCTATACCAGACAGGTAGTGTTGGTTTCTATACCAGACAGGTAGTGTTGGTTTCTATACCAGACAGGTAGTGTTGGTTTATATACCAGACAGGTAGTGTTGGTTTCTATACCAGACAGGTAGTGTTGGTTTCTATACCAGACAGGTAGTGTTGGTTTTCTATACCAGACAGGTAGTGTTGGTTTCTATACCAGACAGACAGGTATTGTTGGTACCAGACAGGTAGTGTTGGTTTCTATACCAGACAGGTAGTGTTGGTTTCTATACCAGACAGGTAGTGTTGGTTTCTATACCAGACAGGTAGTGTTGGTTTCTCTATCAGACACCAGACAGGTAGTGTTGGTTTTATACCCAGACAGGTAGTGTTGGTTTCTATACCAGACAGGTAGTGTTGGTTTTTATATACCAGACAGGTAGTGTTGGTTTCTATACCAGACAGGTAGTGTTGGTTTCTATACCAGACAGGTAGTGTCGGTTTCTATACCAGACAGGTAGTGTTGGTTTCTATACCAGACAGGTAGTGTTGGTTTCTATACCAGACAGGTAGTGTTGGTTTCTATACCAGACAGGTAGTGTTGGTTTCTATACCAGACAGGTAGTGTTGGTTTCTATACCCAGACAGGTAGTGTTGGTTTCTCTACCAGACAGGTAGCAGACAGGTAGTGTTGGTTTCTATACCAGACACGTAGTGTTGGTTTCTATACCAGACAGGTAGTGTTGGTTTCTATACCCAGACAGGTAGTGGGTTTCTCTACCAGACAGGTAGTGTTGGTTTCTATACCAGACAGGTACCAGATAGGTAGTGTTGGTTTCTATACCAGACAGACAGGTAGTGTTGGTTTCTATACCAGACAGGTAGTGTTGGTTTCTATACCAGACAGGTAGTGTTGGTTTCTATACCAGACAGGTACCAGACAGGTAGTGTTGGTTTCTATACCAGACAGGTAGTGTTGGTTTCTATACCAGACAGGTAGTGTTGGTTTCTATACCAGACAGGTTTATAACAGACAGGTAGTGTTGGTTTCTATACCAGACAGGTAGTGTTGGTTTCAGACAGGTAGTGCTGGTTTCTCTACCAGACAGGTAGTGTTGGTTTATATACCAGACAGGTAGTGTTGGTTTCTATACCAGACAGGTATTGTTGGTTTATATACCAGACAGGTAGTGTTGGTTTCTATACCAGACAGGTAGTGTTGGTTTCTATACCAGACAGGTAGTGTTGGTTTCTATACCAGACAGGTAGTGTTGGTTTCTCAGACAGGCACCAGACAGGTAGTGTTGGTTTCTATACCAGACAGACCAGACAGGTAGTGTTGGTTTCTATACCAGACAGGTAGTGTTGGTTTACCAGACAGGTACCAGACAGGTAGTGTTGGTTTTCTATACCAGACAGGTAGTGTTGGTTTCTATACCAGACAGGTAGTGTTGGTTTCTATACCAGACAGGTAGTGTTGGTTTTACAGGTACCAGACAGGTAGTGTTGGTTTCTATACCAGACAGGTAGTGTTGGTTTCTATACCAGACAGGTAGTGTTGGTTTCTATACCAGACAGGTAGTGTTGGTTTCTATACCAGGTACCAGACAGGTAGTGTTGGTTTCTATACCAGACAGGTAGTGTTGGTTTCTATACCAGACAGGTATTGTTGGTTTCTATACCAGACAGGTAGTGTTGGTTTCTATACCAGACAGGTAGTGTTGGTTTCTATACCAGACAGGTAGTGTTGGTTTCTATACCAGACAGGTAGTGTTGGTTTATATACCAGACAGGTAGTGTTGGTTTCTATACCAGACAGGTAGTGTTGGTTTCTATACCAGACCAGACAGGTAGTGTTGGTTTCTCTACCAGACAGGTAGTGTTGGTTTCTATACCAGACAGGTAGTGTTGGTTTCTATACCAGACGGTAGTGTTGGTACCAGACAGGTAGTGTTGGTTTTATACCAGACAGGTAGTGTTGGTACCAGACAGGTAGTGTTGGTTTCTATACCAGACAGGTACCAGACAGGTAGTGTTGGTTTCTATACCAGACAGGTAGTGTTGGTTTCTATACCAGACAGGTAGTGTACCAGACAGACAGGTAGTGTTGGTTTCTATACCAGACCGGTAGTGTTGGTTTCTATACCAGACAGGTAGTGTTGGTTTCTATACCAGACAGGTAGTGTTGGTTTCTATACCAGACAGGTACCAGACAGGTAGTGTTGGTTTCTATACCAGACAGGTAGTGTTGGTTTCTATACCAGACAGGTAGTGTTGGTTTTTATATACCAGACAGGTAGTGTTGGTTTTCTATACCAGACAGGTAGTGTTGGTTTCTATACCAGACAGGTAGTGTTGGTTTCTATACCAGACAGGTACCAGACAGGTAGTGTTGGTTTCTATACCAGACAGGTACCAGACAGGTAGTGTTGGTTTCTATACCAGACAGGTAGTGTTGGTTTCTATACCAGACAGGTAGTGTTGGTTTCTATACCAGACAGGTAGTGTTGGTTTCTCTACCAGACAGGTAGCAGACAGGTAGTGTTGGTTTCTATACCAGACACGTAGTGTTGGTTTCTATACCAGACAGGTAGTGTTGGTTTCTATACCAGACAGGTAGTGTGGGTTTCTCTACCAGACAGGTAGTGTTGGTTTCTATACCAGACAGAGCAGATAGGTAGTGTTGGTTTCTATACCAGACAGGTAGTGTTGGTTTCTATACCAGACAGGTAGTGTTGGTTTCTATACCAGACAGTGTTGGTTTCTATACCAGACAGGTAGTGTTGGTTTCTCTACCAGACAGGTAGTGTTGGTTTCTATACCAGACAGGTAGTGTTGGTTTTATACCAGACAGGTACCAGACAGGTAGTGTTGGTTTCTATACCAGACAGGTAGTGTTGGTTTCTATACCAGACAGGTAGTGTTGGTTTCTATACCAGACAGGTAGTGTTGGTTTCTATACCAGACAGGTAGTGTTGGTTTCTATACCAGACAGGTAGTGTTGGTTTCTATACCAGACAGGTAGTGTTGGTTTCTATACCAGACAGGTAGTGTTGGTTTCTCTACAGACAGGTAGTGTTGGTTTCTATACCAGACAGGTAGTGTTGGTTTCTATACCAGACAGGTAGTGTTGGTTTATATACCAGACAGGTAGTGTTGGTTTTCTATACCAGACAGGTAGGTTTCTACCAGACAGGTAGTGTTGGTTTTATACCAGACAGGTAGTGTTGGTTTCTATACCAGACAGGTAGTGTTGGTTTCTATACCAGACAGGTAGTGTTGGTTTCTCTGCCAGACAGGTAGTGTTGGTACCAGACAGGTAGTGTTGGTTTATATACCAGACAGGTAGTGTTGGTTTCTATACCAGACAGGTAGTGTTGGTTTCTATACCAGACAGGTAGTGTTGGTTTCTATACCAGACAGGTAGTGTTGGTTTCTATACCAGACAGGTAGTGTTGGTTTATATACCAGACAGGTAGTGTTGGTTTCTATACCAGACAGGTAGTGTTGGTTTCTATACCAGACAGGTAGTGTTGGTTTCTATACCAGACAGGTAGTGTTGGTTTCTATACCAGACAGGTAGTGTTGGTTTCTATACCAGACAGGTAGTGTTGGTTTTCTATACCAGACAGGTAGTGTTGGTTTCTATACCAGACAGGTAGTGTTGGTTTCTATACCAGACAGGTAGTGTTGGTTTCTATACCAGACAGGTAGTGTTGGTTTCTATACCAGACAGGTAGTGTTGGTTTCTATACCAGACAGGTAGTGTTGGTTTCTATACCAGACAGGTAGTGTTGGTTTCTATACCAGACGGGTACCAGACAGGTAGTGTTGGTTTCTATACCAGACAGGTAGTGTTGGTTTCTATACCAGACAGGTAGTGTTGGTTTCTATACCAGACAGGTAGTGTTGGTTTCTATACCAGACAGGTAGTGTTGGTTTACCAGACAGGTAGTGTTGGTTTCTATACCAGACAGGTAGTGTTGGTACAGACAGGTAGTGTTGGTTTCTATACCAGACAGGTAGTGTTGGTTTCTATACCAGACAGGTAGTGTTGGTTTCTATACCAGACAGGTGTGTTGGTTTCTATACCAGACAGGTAGTGTTGGTTTCTATACCAGACAGGTAGTGTTGGTTTCTACCAGACAGGTACCAGACAGGTAGTGTTGGTTTCTATACCAGACAGGTAGTGTTGGTTTTCTATACCAGACAGGTACCAGACAGGTAGTGTTGGTTTCTATACCAGACAGGTAGTGTTGGTTTCTATACCAGACAGGTAGTGTTGGTTTCTATACCAGACAGGTACCCAGGTAGTGTTGGTTTCTATACCAGACAGGTAGTGTTGGTTTCTATACCAGACAGGTAGTGTTGGTTTCTATACCAGACAGGTAGTGTTGGTTTCTATACCAGACAGGTAGTGTTGGTTTCTCAGGTACCAGACAGGTAGTGTTGGTTTCTATACCAGACAGGTAGTGTTGGTTTCTATACCAGACAGGTACCAGACAGGTAGTGTTGGTTTCTACCAGACAGGTACCAGACAGGTAGTGTTGGTTTCTATACCAGACAGGTAGTGTTGGTTTCTATACCAGACAGGTAGTGTTGGTTTCTATACCAGACAGGTAGTGTGGGTGGTTTCTATACCAGACAGGTAGTGTTGGTTTCTATACCAGACAGGTAGTGTTGGTTTTCTATACCAGACAGGTAGTGTTGGTTTCTATACCAGACAGGTACCAGACAGGTAGTGTTGGTTTCTATACCAGACAGGTAGTGTTGGTTTCTATACCAGACAGGTAGTGTTGGTTTCTATACCAGACAGGTAGTGTTGGTTTATATACCAGACAGGTAGTGTTGGTTTCTATACCAGACAGGTAGTGTTGGTTTCTATACCAGACAGGTAGTGTTGGTTTTATACCAGACAGGTAGTGTTGGTTTCTATACCAGACAGGTAGTGTTGGTTTCTATACCAGACAGGTAGTGTTGGTTTCTATACCAGACAGGTAGTGTTGGTTTCTATACCAGACAGGTAGTGTTGGTTTCTATACCAGACAGGTAGTGTTGGTTTCTATACCAGACAGGTATTGTTGGTTTATATACCAGGCAGGTAGTGTTGGTTTCTATACCAGACAGGTAGTGTTGGTTTCTATACCAGACAGGTAGTGTTGGTTTCTATACCAGACAGGTACCAGACAGGTAGTGTTGGTTTCTATACCAGACAGGTAGTGTTGGTTTCTATACCAGACAGGTAGTGTTGGTTTCTATACCAGACAGGTAGTGTTGGTTTCTACCAGACAGGTACCAGACAGGTAGTGTTGGTTTTACCAGACAGGTACCAGACAGGTAGTGTTGGTTTCTATACCAGACAGGTAGTGTTGGTTTCTATACCAGACAGGTACCAGACAGGTAGTGTTGGTTTCTATACCAGACAGTGTTGGACCAGACAGGTAGTGTTGGTTTCTATACCAGACAGGTAGTGTTGGTTTCTATACCAGACAGGTAGTGTTGGTTTCTCTACCAGACAGGTAGTGTTGGTTTCTATACCAGACAGTTACCAGACAGGTAGTGTTGGTTTCTCTACCAGACAGGTAGTGTTGGTTTCTATACCAGACAGGTAGTGTTGGTTTCTACAGGTACCAGACAGGTAGTGTTGGTTTCTATACCAGACAGGTAGTGTTGGTTTCTATACCAGACAGGTAGTGTTGGTTTCTCTACCAGACAGGTAGTGTTGGTTTCTATACCAGACAGGTAGTGTTGGTTTCTATACCAGACAGGTAGTGTTGGTTTCTATACCAGACAGGTAGTGTTGGTTTCTATACCAGACAGGTACCAGACAGGTAGTGTTGGTTTCTATACCAGACAGGTAGTGTTGGTTTCTATACCAGACAGGTAGTGTTGGTTTCTATACCAGACAGGTAGTGTTGGTTTCTATACCAGACAGGTACCAGACAGGTAGGTTTCTATACCAGACAGGTAGTGTTGGTTTCTCTACCAGACAGGTAGTGTTGGTTTCTATACCAGACAGGTAGTGTTGGTTTCTACCAGACAGGTACCAGACAGGTAGTGTTGGTTTCTATACCAGAGGTAGTGTTGGTTTTCTATACCAGACAGGTAGTGTTGGTTTCTATACCAGACAGGTAGTGTTGGTTTATATACCAGACAGGTAGTGTTGGTTTCTATACCAGACAGGTGTGTTGGTTTCTATACCAGACAGGTAGTGTTGGTTTCTATACCAGACAGGTAGTGTTGGTTTCTATACCAGACAGGTAGTGTTGGTTTCTATACCAGACAGGTAGTGTTGGTTTCTATACCAGACAGGTACCAGACAGGTAGTGTTGGTTTCTATACCAGACAGGTAGTGTTGGTTTCTATACCAGACAGGTAGTGTTGGTTTCTCTACCAGACAGGTACAGGTACCAGGTAGTGTTGGTTTCTATACCAGACAGGTAGTGTTGGTTTCTATACCAGACAGGTAGTGTTGGTTTCTATACCAGACAGGTAGTGTTGGTTTCTACCAGACAGGTACCAGACAGGTAGTGTTGGTTTCTATACCAGACAGGTAGTGTTGGTTTCTATACCAGACAGGTAGTGTTGGTTTTATATACCAGACAGGTAGTGTTGGTTTCTATACCAGACAGGTAGTGTTGGTTTCTATACCAGACAGGTAGTGTTGGTTTCTATACCAGACAGGTAGTGTTGGTTTCTCTACCAGACAGGTAGTGTTGGTTTCTATACCAGACAGGTAGTGTTGGTTTCTATACCAGACAGGTACCAGACAGGTAGTGTTGGTTTCTCATACCAGACAGGTAGTGTTGGTTTCTATACCAGACAGGTAGTGTTGGTTTCTATATACCAGACAGGTAGTGTTGGTTTATATACCAGACAGGTAGTGTTGGTTTATATACCAGACAGGTAGTGTTGGTTTATAGGTACCAGACAGGTAGTGTTGGTTTCTATACCAGACAGGTACCAGACAGGTGTTGGTTTCTATACCAGACAGGTAGTGTTGGTTTCTATACCAGACAGGTACCAGACAGGTAGTGTTGGTTTCTATACCAGACAGGTAGTGTTGGTTTCTCTACCAGACAGGTAGTGTTGGTTTCTATACCAGACAGGTAGTGTTGGTTTCTATACCAGACAGGTAGTGTTGGTTTCTATACCAGACAGGTACCAGACAGGTAGTGTTGGTTTCTATACCAGACAGGTAGTGTTGGTTTCTATACCAGACAGGTAGTGTTGGTTTCTATACCAGACAGGTAGTGTTGGTTTCTATACCAGACAGGTAGTGTTGGTTTCTATACCAGACAGGTAGTGTTGGTTTCTATACCAGACAGTGTTGGTTTCTACCAGACAGGTAGTGTTGGTTTATATACCAGACAGGTAGTGTTGGTTTCTATACCAGACAGGTATTGTTGGTTTTATACCAGACAGGTAGTGTTGGTTTCTATACCAGACAGGTAGTGTTGGTTTCTATACCAGACAGGTAGTGTTGGTTTCTATACCAGACAGGTAGTGTTGGTTTCTATACCAGACAGGTAGTGTTGGTTTCTATACCAGACAGGTAGTGTTGGTACCAGACAGGTAGTGTTGGTTTCTATACCAGACAGGTAGTGTTGGTTTCTATACCAGACAGGTAGTGTTGGTTTATATACCAGACAGGTAGTGTTGGTTTCTATACCAGACAGGTAGTGTTGGTTTCTCTACCAGACAGGTAGTGTTGGTTTCTATACCAGACAGGTAGTGTTGGTTTCTATACCAGACAGGTAGTGTTGGTTTCTATACCAGACAGGTAGTGTTGGTTTCTATACCAGACAGACAGACAGGTAGTGTTGGTTTCTATACCAGACAGGTAGTGTTGGTTTCTATACCAGACAGGTAGTGTTGGTTTCTATACCAGACAGGTAGTGTTGGTTTTATACCAGACAGGTACCAGACAGGTAGTGTTGGTTTCTATACCAGACAGGTAGTGTTGGTTTCTATACCAGACAGGTAGTGTTGGTTTCTCTACCAGACAGGTAGTGTTGGTTTCTATACCAGACAGGTAGTGTTGGTTTCTATACCAGACAGGTACCAGACAGGTAGTGTTGGTTTCTATACCAGACAGGTAGTGTTGGTTTCTATACCAGACAGGTAGTGTTGGTTTCTATACCAGACAGGTAGTGTTGGTTTCTATACCAGACAGGTAGTGTTGGTTTCTCTACCAGACAGGTAGTGTTGGTTTCTATACCAGACAGGTAGTGTTGGTTTCTCTACCAGACAGGTAGTGTTGGTTTCTATACCAGACAGGTAGTGTTGGTTTCTATATACCAGACAGGTAGTGTTGGTTTCTATACCAGACAGGTATTGTTGGTTTATATACCAGACAGGTAGTGTTGGTTTTCTATACCAGACAGGTAGTGTTGGTTTCTATACCAGACAGGTAGTGTTGGTTTCTATACCAGACAGGTAGTGTTGGTTTCTATACCAGACAGGTATTGTTGGTTTATACCAGACAGGTAGTGTTGGTTTCTATACCAGACAGGTAGTGTTGGTTTCTATACCAGACAGGTAGTGTTGGTTTATATACCAGACAGGTAGTGTTGGTTTATATGCCAGGTAGTGTTGGTACCAGACAGGTAGTGTTGGTTTCTATACCAGACAGGTACCAGACAGGTAGTGTTGGTTTCTATACCAGACAGGTAGTGTTGGTTTCTATACCAGACAGGTACCAGACAGGTAGTGTTGGTTTCTATACCAGACAGGTAGTGTTGGTTTCTATACCAGACAGGTTGTGTTGGTTTCTATACCAGACAGGTAGTGTTGGTTTCTATACCAGACAGGTAGTGTTGGTTTCTATACCAGACAGGTAGTGTTGGTTTCTCTACCAGACAGGTAGTGTTGGTTTCTATACCAGACAGGTAGTGTTGGTTTCTATACCAGACAGGTAGTGTTGGTACCAGACAGGTAGTGTTGGTTTCTATACCAGACAGGTAGTGTTGGTTTCTATACCAGACAGGTAGTGTTGGTTTCTATACCAGACAGGTAGTGTTGGTTTCTATACCAGACAGGTACCAGACAGGTAGTGTTGGTTTCTATACCAGACAGGTTGTGTTGGTAGTGTTGGTTTCTATACCAGACAGGTAGTGTTGGTTTCTATACCAGACAGGTAGTGTTGGTTTCTATACCAGACAGGTAGTGTTGGTTTCTATACCAGACAGGTACCAGACAGGTAGTGTTGGTTTCTATACCAGACAGGTAGTGTTGGTTTCTATACCAGACAGGTAGTGTTGGTTTCTATACCAGACAGGTAGTGTTGGTTTCTATACCAGACAGGTAGTGTCGGTTTCTATACCAGACAGGTAGTGTTGGTTTCTATACCAGACAGGTTGTGTTGGTTTCTATACCAGACAGGTAGTGTTGGTTTCTATACCAGACAGGTAGTGTTGGTTTCTATACCAGACAGGTAGCAGACAGTGTTGGTTTCTATACCAGACAGGTAGTGTTGGTTTCTATACCAGACAGGTAGTGTTGGTTTCTATACCAGACAGGTACCAGACAGGTAGTGTTGGTTTCTATACCAGACAGGTAGTGTTGGTTTTTTAGACAGGTAGTGTTGGTTTATACCAGACAGGTAGTGTTGGTTTCTATACCAGACAGGTAGTGTTGGTTTCTATACCAGACAGGTAGTGTTGGTTTCTATACCAGACAGGTACCAGACAGGTAGTGTTGGTTTATATACCAGACAGGTAGTGTTGGTTTCTATACCAGACAGGTAGTGTTGGTTTCTCTACCAGACAGGTAGTGTTGGTTTCTATACCAGACAGGTAGTGTTGGTTTCTATACCAGACAGGTAGTGTTGGTTTCTATACCAGACAGGTAGTGTTGGTTTCTATACCAGACAGGTAGTGTTGGTTTCTATACCAGACAGGTAGTGTTGGTTTCTATACCAGACAGGTAGTGTTGGTTTCTCTACCAGACAGGTAGTGTTGGTTTCTATACCAGACAGGTAGTGTTGGTTTCTATACCAGACAGGTAGTGTTGGTTTCTATACCAGACAGGTAGTGTTGGTTTCTATACCAGACAGGTATTGTTGGTTTCTATACCAGACAGGTAGTGTTGGTTTCTATACCAGACAGGTATTGTTGGTTTATATACCAGACAGGTAGTGTTGGTTTCTATACCAGACAGGTTGTGTTGGTTTCTATACCAGACAGGTAGTGTTGGTACCAGACAGGTAGTGTTGGTTTCTATACCAGACAGGTAGTGTTGGTTTCTATACCAGACAGGTAGTGTTGGTTTCTATACCAGACAGGTACCAGACAGGTAGTGTTGGTTTTATACCAGACAGGTAGTGTTGGTTTCTATACCAGACAGGTAGTGTTGGTTTCTATACCAGACAGGTAGTGTTGGTTTCTATACCAGACAGGTAGTGTTGGTTTCTATACCAGACAGGTAGTGTTGGTTTCTATAGGTACCAGACAGGTAGTGTTGGTTTCTATACCAGACAGGTAGTGTTGGTTTCTATACCAGACAGGTAGTGTTGGTTTCTATACCAGACAGGTAGTGTTGGTTTCTACAGGTACCAGACAGTAGTGTTGGTTTCTATACCAGACAGGTAGTGTTGGTTTCTATACCAGACAGGTAGTGTTGGTTTCTATACCAGACAGGTAGTGTTGGTACCAGACAGGTAGTGTTGGTTTCTATACCAGACAGGTAGTGTTGGTTTCTATACCAGACAGGTACTCAGTGTTGGTTTCTATACCAGACAGGTAGTGTTGGTTTCTATACCAGACAGGTAGTGTTGGTTTCTATACCAGACAGGTACCAGACAGGTAGTGTTGGTTTCTATACCAGACAGGTAGTGTTGGTACCAGACAGGTAGTGTTGGTTTCTATACCAGACAGGTAGTGTTGGTTTCTATACCAGACAGGTAGTGTTGGTACCAGACAGGTAGTGTTGGTTTCTATACCAGACAGGTAGTGTTGGTTTCTATACCAGACAGGTAGGTACCAGACAGGTAGTGTTGGTTTCTATACCAGACAGGTACCAGACAGGTAGTGTTGGTTTCTATACCAGACAGGTAGTGTTGGTTTCTATACCAGACAGGTAGTGTTGGTTTCTATACCAGACAGGTAGTGTTGGTTTCTATACCAGACAGGTACCAGACAGGTAGTGTACCAGACAGGTACCAGACAGGTAGTGTTGGTTTCTATACCAGACAGGTAGTGTTGGTTTCTAAACCAGACAGGTACCAGACAGGTAGTGTTGGTTTCTATACCAGACAGGTAGTGTTGGTTTCTATAGGTACCAGACAGGTAGTGTTGGTTTCTATACCAGACAGGTAGTGTTGGTTTCTATACCAGACAGGTATTGTTGGTTTATATACCAGACAGGTAGTGTTGGTTTCTATACCAGACAGGTAGTGTTGGTTTCTCTACCAGACAGGTAGTGTTGGTTTCTATACCAGACAGGTAGTGTTGGTTTCTATACCAGACAGGTAGTGTTGGTTTCTATACCAGACAGGTAGTGTTGGTTTCTATACCTACAGGTACCAGACAGGTAGTGTTGGTTTCTCTACCAGACAGGTAGTGTTGGTTTCTATACCAGACAGGTACCAGACAGGTAGTGTTGGTTTCTATACCAGACAGGTAGTGTTGGTTTCTATACCAGACAGGTTGTGTTGGTTTCTATACCAGACAGGTAGTGTTGGTTTCTATACCAGACAGGTAGTGTTGGTTTCTACGGGTACCAGACAGGTAGTGTTGGTTTCTATACCAGACAGGTAGTGTTGGTTTCTATACCAGACAGGTAGTGTTGGTTTCTATACCAGACAGGTAGTGTTGGTTTCTATACCAGACAGGTAGTGTTGGTTTCTATACCAGACAGGTAGTGTTGGTTTCTATACCAGACAGGTAGTGTTGGTTTCTAAACCAGACAGACAGGTAGTGTTGGTTTCTATACCAGACAGGTAGTGTTGGTTTCTATACCAGACAGGTAGTGTTGGTTTCTATACCAGACAGGTAGTGTTGGTTTCTATACCAGACAGGTAGTGTTGGTTTCTCTACCAGACAGGTAGTGTTGGTTTCTATACCAGACAGGTAGTGTTGGTTTCTATACCAGACAGGTACCAGACAGGTAGTGTTGGTTTCTATACCAGACAGGTAGTGTTGGTTTCTATACCAGACAGGTAGTGTTGGTTTCTCTACCAGACAGGTAGTGTTGGTTTCTATACCAGACAGGTAGTGTTGGTTTCTCTACCAGACAGGTAGTGTTGGTTTCTATACCAGACAGGTAGTGTTGGTTTCTATACCAGACAGGTAGTGTTGGTTTCTATACCAGACAGGTAGTGTTGGTTTCTCTACCAGACAGGTAGTGTTGGTTTCTCTACCAGACAGGTACCAGACAGTGTTGGTTTCTATACCAGACAGGTAGTGTTGGTTTCTATACCAGACAGAGGTAGTGTTGGTTTCTATACCAGACAGGTACCAGACAGGTAGTGTTGGTTTCTATACCAGACAGGTAGTGTTGGTTTCTATACCAGACAGGTAGTGTTGGTTTCTATACCAGACAGGTACCAGACAGGTAGTGTTGGTTTCTATACCAGACAGGTAGTGTTGGTTTCTACCAGACAGGTAGTGTTGGTTTCTATACCAGACAGGTAGTGTTGGTTTCTATACCAGACAGGTAGTGTTGGTTTCTACCAGACAGGTACCAGACAGGTAGTGTTGGTTTCTATACCAGACAGGTAGTGTTGGTTTCTATACCAGACAGGTAGTGTTGGTTTCTATACCAGACAGGTAGTGTTGGTTTCTATACCAGACAGGTAGTGTTGGTTTCTATACCAGACAGGTAGTGTTGGTTTCTCTACCAGACAGGTAGTGTTGGTTTCTATACCAGACAGGTAGTGTTGGTTTCTATACCAGACAGGTACCAGACAGGTAGTGTTGGTTTCTATACCAGACAGGTAGTGTTGGTTTCTATACCAGACAGGTAGTGTTGGTTTCTATACCAGAGTGTTGGTACCAGACAGGTAGTGTTGGTTTCTATACCAGACAGGTACCAGACAGGTAGTGTTGGTTTTATATACCAGACAGGTAGTGTTGGTTTCTATACCAGACAGGTAGTGTTGGTTTCTCTACCAGATCTGAGTAGTGTTGGTTTCTATACCAGACAGGTAGTGTTGGTTTCTATACCAGACAGGTAGTGTTGGTTTGGGGTCTACCAGACAGGTAGTGTTGGTTTCTATACCAGACAGGTAGTGTTGGTTTCTCTACCAGACAGGTAGTGTTGGGTATGTTTCTATAGTGTCCCAGACAGGTAGTGTTGGTTTCTATACCAGACAGGTAGTGTTGGTCTTTTTCTATACCAGACAGGTACCAGACAGGTAGTGTTGGTTTCTCTACCAGCAGCAGGTCCAGACAGTGTTGGTTTCTCTACCAGACAGGTACCAGACAGGTAGTGTTGGTTTCTAGCACCAGACAGGTAGTGTTGGTTTCTAGCACCAGACAGGTAGTGTTGGTTTCTATACCAGACAGGTAGTGTTGGTTTCTACACCAGACAGGTATTGTTGGTTTCTCAGAGGTTACTCTAAACATGGATCTGAGTCAGGCAGTGAGGGCTGCTGGTCTTATTGTGGGGTATGTAGATGTGGTGGAGCAGCAGTGTCCTAGGCTGCTGGTCTTATTGTGGGTATGTAGATGTGGTGGAGCAGCAGTGTCCTAGGGCTGCTGGTCTTATTGTGGGGTATGTAGATGTGGTGGAGCAGCAGTGTCCTAGGGCTGCTGGTCTTATTGTGGGGTATGTAGATGTGGTGGAGCAGCAGTGTCCCAGGGCTGCTGGTCTTATTGTGGGGTATGTAGATGTGGTGGAGCAGCAGTGTCCTAGGGCTGCTGGTCTTATTGTGGGGTATGTAGATGTGGTGGAGCAGCAGTGTCCCAGGGCTGCTGGTCTTATTGTGGGGAGAAGAGGGATGTAGCTCATCATGCATTACCCAGAAGGCACAGTGTCACACGGAGTGATTTGTAATTACCGTAAAGCTATTTCTGACAACAGGTTTGAGCTCAAAAAATTGTCACCTTGGGAGATCACTGTCATTCATGAAATGGATTTATACGGATGGTCTCTATACCTTAAATTTCTTAACTGAATATCCTGAACGAGATTGTCAGGTTTAC
The DNA here is from genome assembly GCF_021184085.1 of Oncorhynchus gorbuscha. NCBI lineage: Eukaryota > Metazoa > Chordata > Actinopteri > Salmoniformes > Salmonidae > Oncorhynchus > Oncorhynchus gorbuscha. The sequence continues at coordinate 21,173 of NW_025745430.1, forward strand.
CCCTATATATTAAATATGTTACTGTATATATTCTTCAGAAGTTAAACATGTATTGTCCAGGGTGTTAGGCCTCCCTGCATGCTGTTTGGCTGTTGCATTCCAGTGCTGATAACTCACCAACAATGTTTCACTTGGCAGTCAACCGCAGCCAGAGTTAAACCTGTTATCAACGCTCTCTCTGCCTGACCGCTACGTAGCTAGAGTTATAGATAATATATGCCATTTAGCAGCCGCTTTTATCCAAAGCGACTTACAGTCATGTGTGCATACATTCTACGTATGGGTGGTCCCGGGGATCGTTATCAATGCTCTCTCTGGAGTTATAGATGTTATCAACACTCTCTCTAGAGTTATAGATGTTATCAACGCTCTCTCTGGAGTTATAGATGTTATCAATGCTCTCTCTGGAGTTATACATGTTATCAATGCTCTCTGCCTGACCACTACGTAGCTAGAGTTATAGATGTTATCAACACTCTCTCTAGAGTTATAGATGTTATCAATGCTCTCTCTAGAGTTATAGATGTTATCAATGCTCTCTCTAGAGTTATAGATGTTATCAATGCTCTCTCTAGAGTTATAGATGTTATCAATGCTCTCTCTAGAGTTATAGATGTTATCAATGCTCTCTCTAGAGTTATACATGTTATCAATGCTCTCTCTAGAGTTATAGATGTTATCAATGCTCTCTCTAGAGTTATAGATGTTATCAATGCTCTCTCTAGAGTTATACATGTTATCAATGCTCTCTCTATGAGTTATAGATGTTATCAATGCTCTCTCTAGAGTTATAGATGTTATCAATGCTCTCTCTAGAGTTATAGATGTTATCAATGCTCTCTCTAGAGTTATATATGTTATCAATGCTCTCTCTAGAGTTATAGATGTTATCAATGCTCTCTCTAGAGTTATACATGTTATCAATGCTCTCTCTAGAGTTATAGATGTTATCAATGCTCTCTCTAGAGTTATACATGTTATCAATGCTCTCTCTAGAGTTATAGATGTTATCAATGCTCTCTCTAGAGTTATAGATGTTATCAATGCTCTCTCTAGAGTTATAGATGTTATCAATGCTCTCTAGAGTTATACATGTTATCAATGCTCTCTCTAGAGTTATAGATGTTATCAATGCTCTCTCTAGAGTTATAGATGTTATCAATGCTCTCTCTAGAGTTATAGATGTTATCAATGCTCTCTCTAGAGTTATACATGTTATCAATGCTCTCTCTAGAGTTGTAGATGTTATCAATGCTCTCTCTAGAGTTATACATGTTATCAATGCTCTCTCTAGAGTTGTAGATGTTATCAATGCTCTCTCTAGAGTTATAGATGTTATCAATGCTCTCTCTAGAGTTATAGATGTTATCAATGCTCTCTCTACCTGAACGCTACTTAGTTTTTCCATTTAGCACAAAGCAGTGTGTAACACTCAGGGCAGGAATTTCAATTAATCCATGCTAACGCTAGGACTTAAGGCTAATGCTAAATTCAGGCTAACATGCTAATGCTATAGCTAATGCCCAATAATGCTATCTACAGGTCAACGCTTTAGCGCTCAACTCAGAGAAGCCCATTCTTGTTAACAGTGTCCTGAGATGCCCATTCTTGCTAACAGTGTCCTGAGAAGCCCATTCTTGCTAACAGTGTCCTGAGATGCCCATTCTTGCTAACAGTGTCCTGTGGGCCTTCTTGCTCAGTTGGTAGAGCATTCTTGCTAACACCAGGGTAGTGGGTTCTTGATTCCCGGGACCACCCATTCGTAGAAGTGTATGCCCATTCTTGCTAACTGTCCTGAGAAGTCCCATTCTGGATAACAGTGTCTGAGAAGCATATTATTATTATTATATTATAAGTCCATTCTTGCTAACAGTGTCCTGAGAAGCCCATTCTTGCTAACAGTGTCCTGAGAAGCCCATTCTTGCTAACAGTGTCCTGAGAAGCCCATTCTTGTTTACAGTGTCCAGACTAGACCACAGCAGACCAGACCAGACGGGACTAGACCATTGGCTCGCTATGGAGGAGGAGCTCAGAGGGAGCATGACACACACACACACACACGCACACACACACACACACACAGACAAAGGCTCACACACACGCATGAATGCACGCCAGACCCAGACCCCATGTTGTCAGAGAGGATGGTCTCCCTCCTATCCTCTGTCCTCTCTGACACCATATAGGGTACCTCCCAAATGGCACCCTATTCCTATGTAGTGCACTACTTTGGACCAAGGCCCTATGGCACCCCTATTCCCTATGTAGTGCACTACTTTGGACCAAGGCCCTATGGCACCCTATTCCCTATGTAGTGCACTACTTTGGACCAGGGCCCATAGGGTGCCATTGGGACATAGCCACAGTCTCCCTTCTGTTCCTCATGTCTTGTTAACAGATACTAAGAGGAGACCATAGATTCTGTTCCTCATGTCTTGTTAACAGATACTCATAGATGTCTTGTTAACAGATACTAAGAGGAGACCATAGATTCTGTTCCTCTTGTCTTGTTAACAGATACTAAGAGGAGACCATAGTTTCTGTTCCCTCATGTCTTGGTCATAGATATAGAGACCATAGATTCTGTTTCCTCATGTCTTGGTCATAGATATAGACATAGAGACCATAGATTGTGTTCCCCTCATGTCTTGGTCATAGATATAGAGACCATAGATTCTGTCCCCTCATGTTTTGGTCATAGATACAGACATAGAGACCATAGATTGTGTTCCCCTCATGTCTTGGTCATAGATATAGAGACCATAGATTCTGTCCCCTCATGTTTTGGTCATAGATACAGACATAGAGACCATAGATTGTGTTCCCCTCATGTCTTGGTCGTAGACATAGAGATCATAGATTCTGTTCCCCTCATGTCTTGGTCATAGATATAGATATAGACCATAGATTCTGTCCCCCCCATGTCTTGGTCATAGACATAGAGACCATAGATTATGTTCCTCATGTCTTGGTCATAGATACAGATATAGAGACCATAGATTATGTTCCCCTCATGTCTTGGTGATAGATACAGATATAGAGACCATAGATTCTGTTCCCCTCATGTCTTGGTGATAGATATAGATATAGAGATGATAGATTCTGTTCCCTTGTGTCTTGGTCATAGATACAGATATAGAGATGATAGATTCTGTTCCCTCGTGTCTTGGTCATAGATACAGATATAGAGACCATAGGGTGTAGATAGACAACAACAGGGTGTAGATAGACAACAACAGGGTGTAGGTGGACAACATCAGGGTGTAGGTGGACAACATCAGGGTGTAGATAGACAACAACAGGGTGTAGATAGACAACAACAGGGTGTAGATAGACAACAACAGGGTGTAGATAGACAACAACAGGGTGTAGATAGACAACAACAGGGTGTAGATAGACAACAACAGGGTGTAGATAGACAACAGGGTGTAGATAGACAACAACAGGGTGTAGATAGACAACAACAGGGTGTAGATAGACAACAACAGGGTGTAGATAGACAAGAACAGGGTGTAGATAGACAAGAACAGGGTGTAGATAGACAACAACAGGGTGTAGGTAGACAACAACAGGGTGTAGATAGACAACAACAGGGTGTAGATAGACAACAACAGGGTCTAGATAGAAAACAACAGGGTGTAGATAGACATTTACATTTACATTTATATTTAAGTCATTTAGCAGACGCTCTTATCCAGAGCGACTTACAAATTGGTGCATTCACCTTATGACATCCAGTGGAACAGTCACTTTACAATAGTGCATCTAAAACTTAAAGGGGGGGTGAGAGGGATTACTTATCCTATCCTAGGTATTCCTTAAAGAGGTGGGGTTTCAGGTGTCTCCGGAAGGTGGTGATTGACTCCGCTGTCCTGGCGTCGTGAGGGAGTTTGTTCCACCATTGGGGGGCCAGGGCAGCGAACAGTTTTGACTGGGCAGAGCGGGAGCTGTACTTCCTCAGTGGTAGGGAGGCGAGCAGGCCAGAGGTGGATGAACGCAGTGCCCTTGTTTGGGTGTAGGGCCTGATCAGAGCCTGGAGGTACTGAGGTGCCGTTCCCCTCACAGCTCCGTAGGCAAGCACCATGGTCTTGTAGCGGATGCGAGCTTCAACTGGAAGCCAGTGGAGAGAACGGAGGAGCGGGGTGACGTGAGAGAACTTGGGAAGGTTGAACACCAGACGGGCTGCGGTGTTCTGGATGAGTTGAAGGGGTTTAATGGCACAGGCAGGGAGCCCAGCCAACAGCGAGTTGCAGTAATCCAGACGGGAGATGACAAGTGCCTGGATTAGGACCTGCGCCGCTTCCTGTGTGAGGCAGGGTCAACAACAGGGTGTAGATAGACAACAACAGGGTGTAGATAGACAAGAACAGGGTGTAGATAGACAACAACAGGGTGTAGATAGACAACAACAGGGTGTAGATAGACAACAACAGGGTGTAGATAGACAACATCAGGGTGTAGGTAGATAGACAACAACAGGGTGTAGACAGTTCTGTTTCTATTCCTATAAACCAGGTGCACAATCTCTGTCCCAGAGGGAGGTGATTGGAGCACAGCTCACTGGGCACACAGTGTATCTGGGACAAGACCAGGGAGGACAGGCTGGTCAGGGTGAATGGGTTGGACAGGGGTCAGCTCTGGGACCAGGGAGGACAGGCTGGTCAGGGTGGATGGGTGGACAGGGGACAGCTCTGGGACAGGGAGGACAGGCTAGTCAGGGTGGATGGGTTGGACAGGGACAGCTCAGAGACAGGCTGGTCAGGGTTCCAAGTCTGAACCAAGGAGGACAGGCAAGACACTGTGCCTGTTCTGGGCCATGTTCTGGAGATCTCAGCAGGGGGGTCTTGGCAGTGGAAGTAGCTGTCTGTAAGTTATTGGGTGACAAACCCTGGCTGACTAACCCTGGGTGACTAACCCTGGGTGGCTAACCCTGGGTAGCTAACCCTGGCTGGCTAACCCTGGGTGGCTAACCCTGGGTGACTAACCCTGGGTGACTAACCCTGGGTGGCTAACCCTGGGTGACTAACCCTGGGTGACTAACCCTAGCTGACTCACAGAATCACAGTCAGTAAGCCAAGACGTGACTTTACTGTACTGGTCTTTAGGGGAGGTTTTACTGTGGTGTTCGGTCCCTGAGAGCTGATCACGGTGTGTCTGGGTGCTACGGGGTTGTCAGGCTAGACAAGATGATAGGGACATGGATATGGACAGGTACAGGGACAGGGACAGGGACAGGGACAGGGACAGGGACAGGGACAGGGACAGGGACAGGGACAGGGACAGGGACAGGGACAGGGACAGGGACAGGGACAGGGACAGGGACATGGATATGGACAGGGACAGGGACAGGGACAGGGACATGGACAGGGACAGGGACAGGGATATGGACAGGGACAGGGACAGGGACAGGGACAGGGACAGGGACAGGGATATGGACATGGACATGGATATGGACAGGTACAGGGAGGTGAGGGTAGATACGATGCCAGCTCTAGGCCGTATGGTAGGGACAGGGACAGGGACAGGGACAGGGACAGGGACAGGGACAGGGACAGGGCCATGGAGGTTAGGGTAGATACGATGCCAGCTCTGGTCCGTATGGTAGGGACAGGGACAGGGACATGGATATGGACAGGGACATGGATATGGACAGGGACAGGGACAGGGACAGGGACATGGATATGGACAGGGACATGGATATGGACAGGGACAGGGACAGGGACATGGACAGAGACATGGACAGGACAGGGAGGTGAGGGTAGATACGATGCCAGCTCTAGGCCATATGGTAGGGACAGGGACAGGGACAGGGACAGGGCCATGGAGGTTAGGGTAGATACGATGCCAGCTCTGGTCCGTATGGTAGGGACAGGGACAGGGACAGGGACGTGGAGATTAGGGTAGATACGATGCCAGCTCTGGTCCGTATGGCAGGGACAGGGACAGGGACAGGGACAGGGAGGTTAGGGACGATGCCAGGGCCGTATGGTGGGGACAGGGACAGGGAGGTTAGGGTAGATACGATGCCAGCTCTAGGCCGTATGGTTGGGACAGGGACAGGGACAGGGACAGGGACAGGGACAGGGAGGTTAGGGTAGACACGATGCCAGCTCTAGGCCGTATGGCAGGGACAGGGACAGGGACAGGGACAGGGACAGGGAGGTTAGGGTAGATACGATGCCAGCTCTAGGCCGTATGGTAGGGACAGGGACAGGGACAGGGACATGGAGGTTAGGGTAGATACGATGCCACCTCTTGGCCGTATGGTAGGGACAGGGACATGGATAGGGACAGGGTCAGTGACAGGGACATGGACATGGAGGTTAGGGTAGACACGATGCCAGCTCGAGGCCATATGGACAGGGACAGGGACAGGGACAGGGAGGTTAGGGACAGGGACAGGGACAGCTCTGGGCCGTATGGTTAGGGACAGGGCCAGCTCTAGGGTATGGACAGGGACACGGGGACGGGGACAGGGACATGGAGGTTAGGGTAGATACGATGCCAGCTCTGGCCGTATGGTAGGGACAGGGACAGGGACAGGGACAGGGACAGTGAAGGGACAGGGACAGGGAGGTTAGGGTAGATACGATGTCAGCTATAGGCCATATGGTAGGGACAGGGACAGGGACAGGGAGGTTAGGGTAGATACGAAGCCAGCTCTGGGCCGTATGGTAGGGACAGGGACAGGGACAGGGACAGGGACAGGGACAGGGACAGTGACAGGAACAGGGACAGGGACGGGGACGGGGACAGGGACAGGGAGGTTAGGGTAGATACGAAGCCAGCTCTGGGCCGTATGGTAGGGACAGGGACAGGGACAGGGACATGGAGGTTAGGGACAGGGACACCACGAAGCCAGCTCTGGGCCGTATGGTAGGGACAGGGACAGGGACAGGGACAGGGACAGGGACAGGGACAGGGACAGGGAGGTTAGGGTAGATACGATGTCAGCTATAGGCCATATGGTAGGGACAGGGAGGTCTTGGCTGACTGCCTGACAGCCTTCCTCAAGCCAGGAGCAGACGGCAGTTGATGACACTGCTTAATCATGATAGGCTGTCCATTGCTTAGTAACACACATTCACACAGTGACCTGCCTAGGACCACACAGTGACCTGCCTAGGACCACACAGTGACCTGCCTAGGACCACACAGTGACCTGCCTAGGACCACACAGTGACCTGCCTAGGACCACACAGTGACCTGCCTAGGACCACACAGTACAGGATCAGGTTTAGAATTCTTTAAAGCCAATACATTTTTTAATGTTCAGTACCGGTCAAACGTTTGGACACAACTACACATTCCATGTTTTTTAAATATATATTTTTTTATATTTTTTACTATTTTCTCCATTGTAGAATAATAGTGAAGACATCAAAACTATGAAATAACACGTATAGAATCATATAGTAACTAAAAAAAAGTGTTAAACAAATATAAATATATTTTATATTTGAGATTCTTCAAAATCAGCCATCCTTTTCCTTGATGACAGAAAGGTTGCTGGATCAAATCCCCGAGCTGACAAGGTAATAATGTGTCGTTCTGACCCTGAACAAGGCAGTTAACCCCCTGTTCCCCTGAACAAGGCAGTTAACCCCCTGTTCCCCTGAACAAGGCAGTTAACCCACTGTTCCCCTGAACAAGGCAGTTAACCCACTGTTCCCCTGAACAAGGCAGTTAACCCACTGTTCCCCTGAACAAGGCAGTTAACCCCCTGTTCCCTGAACAAGGCAGTTAACCCCCTGTTAACCCCCCTGAACAAGGCAGTTAACCCCCTGTTCCCCTGAACAAGGCAGTTAACCCCTGTTCCCTGGAACAAGGCAGTTAACCCCCTGTTCCCCTGAACAAGGCAGTTAACCCCTGTTCCCCTGAACAAGGCAGTTAACCCCTGTTCCCCTGAACAAGGCAGTTAACCCCTGTTCCCCTGTTCCCTGAACAAGGCAGTTAACCCCCTGTTCCCCTGAACAAGGCAGTTAACCCCTGTTCCCCTGAACAAGGCAGTTAACCCCCTGTTCCCCTGAACAAGGCAGTTAACCCCTGTTCCCCTGAACAAGGCAGTTAACCCACTGTTCCCCTGAACAAGGCAGTTAACCCCCTGTTCCCCTGGACAAGGCAGTTAACCCACTGTTCCCCTGAACAAGGCAGTTAACCCCCTGTTCCCCTGAACAAGGCAGTTAACCCCCTGTTCCCTGAACAAGGCAGTTAACCCCCTGTTCCCCTGAACAAGGCAGTTAACCCCCTGTTCCCCTGAACAAGGCAGTTAACCCCCTGTTCCCCTGAACAAGGCAGTTAACCCCCTGTTCCCCTGAACAAGGCAGTTAACCCCCTGTTCCCCTGAACAAGGCAGTTAACCCCCTGTTCCCCTGAACAAGGCAGTTAACCCCCTGTTCCCCTGAACAAGGCAGTTAACCAAACTGTTCATAGGCTGTCATTGTAAGATTGAATTTGTTCTTAACTAACTTAACTTAGTTAAATTTAAGAAAAACCGTTTTTGTTATCTCAACCAGCTTCACCTGGAATGCTTTTCCAACAGTCGTGAAGGGGTTCCCACATATGCTGAGCACTTGTTGCCTGCTTTTCTTTCACTCTGCTCATCCCAAACTATCTCAATTGGGTTGAGGTCTGTGATTGTGGAGGCCAGGTCATTCTGATGCAGCCCATCACTCTCCTTCTTGGTCAAATAGCCCCACAGCCTAGAGGTGTGTTGGGTCATTGTCCTGTTGATAGTACCACTAAGCCCAGATGGGATGGCGTATCGCTGAAGAATGCTGTGGTAGCCATTCTGGTTAAGTGTGCCTTGAATTCTAAATAAATCACAG